>NC_136692.1:19568259-19627353 GCF_947650265.1 Symphodus melops | reverse complement strand
GCTTACCTCCTGCCATGACTCTGTTTGTGGCTCAGCAGAGCTGAAAATGTTCATCTTGGATCAATAAAAATGAGGAAACATTATGTACAGGCATCAATTTTGCCAAGATAATAGCCCCACAAAGCATTTATTTTAGAACATTTCTGTTTCTTTATATCAACCGCTGGCAGCATGAGTCATTTGTCCACCCAAAAGCTGCACACACGCACACACCCACACACATGCATTCAAAAATCTTCACACACATACCTGCCTTGTTATAACACCAATCAGTCAACTGTCAGAGGCGGAGAGGGTTTATGGCAGCTTTATGGGAGGTGAAGCAGCACTCTGTAGTCCATTTGGCTGCCCATATAAATGACTCATGTGCGTGTGTGTTTGTGTGTTCGCTGGTGGCATGCATGTTCGAGACACACAGTGACTATGTAGCTTAGTACTGAGTACCTGTGTGTGAAATGCTTTTCGCATTGCCATGCATATCACTGTGTTTGTCAGTGTGTGTGTGCATGTGTGTGTCTGTAAGTTACACACAAGCTGCTCCATATCTATGTGCAGTGGAGGCAAATGACTGTTCTGTCATGGAGCAGAGTAGATGAAGTGAACTGTGCTGTGAATCTCTCTCTGCACCATTTGAGGTGTAAGATACCAAGTGCAGGTTGGAGACACAGAGAGCTGGGCAGAGGGGAACAAGGGAGGTCAGGAGAGATGGGTGTTAAATGGAGATAAGGATGAAAAGTAAAGAATGAAAGAAAATAACTTTTGATCCATATTATATTTACAGCAACATTTTGCCTCATGCCATGTCATATTTTGTGAATGACTTTGTTCCTTCTTTACCCAGTCAAATTTAAATCTCTGCAAGCTATCTTATCTTGATGACAATACTAGTTTAATGCATTTGCTAAAATGAAGCTGCAGGAGATGAAAAAGCACAGCATGTAAACACAAATGTATGAATCAAAATAAAGGCATACATGCATAGTACATTATACATCCCACTGCACTTTAAAAGGTTGTCATTAAAAAACCTCTCCAAATATCCATTCATCATAGAACTATTATTTGCTAACAAATTTGAGTTATTTTCTGTGTTTCTCTGAAGTTAAAAAGCCCTATCAGCATATTTATAACTGGCGTTTGCACTAGGTGAAGTCACTGGTGTGAGTCTTCCCAGAAAGTCACCAATTGCCAATGCTCCCAATTACACAATAGCTTTCCTCAGGCTGCACTGAAGAAATGTTTCAGCTGTGGGACTATTGCAAAGCAATATGTTCTGGAATTTTATCAAAAAGTAGAAAAATGCTTCCCACATAGCATTTTTCACGATCTTGAGGACATGTAATTTTATGGCACTATTGAGTACAGTTCAGCAATCAGCAGCTTAAATTGCAGCATGGCAGAGGCAAAAAAAAAAAAAAGCAGAGGCAGGAAATGTGGAGTGGTGTTGGACAAAGAATAACACAGGTAAGGCTTGTTTTTTGCTGAAAGACATTGAAAATGTATGCAGTACAGTAAACTTTATCAGTATATTTAGGTGAAAATTTGTTCTAATCATTTAGATGTGATTGTATTTTTTCATTGTACAGCATAATAGGGGTTGAAAAAACAAGGACAAAGCACTGTGGGCAACACAAAAAAATCTCTTACTTGTTTCCTGTTTTTCACAGTTAGAGGGACCAAAGAAGACAATATAAAACCAGAGGCGTTTTCCTTGGCAGATATTAGCTGGTGGAGTATGACAATGTCCAGCAGAATAGCATCAAGATGTTGGTCATTATTGTTCATTATTATGGTGTACTAAACATGCTTCTTTCTCCTTTTTTGATGTTGCTGCTAGAGTTTTATCTCTGTCAGATTTTAGGATTAGAAGTTCCTGTATAAAAATACCAATTATGAAGGACTTCCTTTTTTAAAAGTCAAATACTCCATTTGTAGTTCACTGCAGCACAATGGAAAACAAAGACAGAGATAGAAACTGTTGCTTTTTTAAAACACTGTCCCCACAGATTTGCATTTGTGCATGATGGAGGAGTCTGGAAATGAGGACTTCAGCATAAATACAGGATCAAACAGAATATGTGGTAAAATGTTACAGTAAGCACAAAACTGCAAGTGTCATCACTGTGCAAGTCCAAAGAGAAAACAAAGTAAAAAAACACAAAAAGAAAATGACTTACCTCAGCTGACTCCTTGTATTCACAGTACATGTGTTTTTGAAACTATTTATTGAACACTGAGGCTTTCCTTTGTTTGTTCATATGGATACCAAATATAGGTGCACCTATCTGGGTTTAATCAGTGATATGCATTCTTGCAGAATTTGTTTTGTCACAAAATCCTGTACAGACACATTTTAAGGGATTAAATATAATTGATTTTTCATTTGAACAGTACAAGTACATTTTCACATTTTAGTTATACAGACTTAAACAATGAAGACAGAAGACTACGCCTTGTCTGCTAGTGGTCTCCGTAGTATGTGTCCCATTAGAGAGCAACAGTGTAACACTGTGTCAACTGATCAGTCATCATACTGCCCAATTAGAAGTAGCCTGGCCTGAACTAGTGCTGACCAGTGAGAGAAAAAATAGGACTTTCAGAGGTACGCTTTTACATTTTTTGAACAACCAGGGGAATTAAACAGTCTGCACTGCTTGTTTTTTCAGAGCTTCTTTGTGGCTGATAGACAGAAAGATATGGAGAGAACAAAGAGACAGAGAAAGGGCCCCTTAGAGGCTTTGAGGAGGAAACCGTAAAGGCATTTTTGTATTTTCCTTTTGCTTTCCAGATCATTCCCTGGGTGTGCAATGGTGTGTAGGAGTCAAACAAAAGAAGACCAGCATTTATCCAAACGAGGAGTGTACAGGTGGGTAGTTGAACTCACCTCACCATGGCAGTATCCAATCAAGGAAAGAAACTTTGCAGAACAACTCAAAATAACATACCCCATATGAGGTGCCATTAGGGACACTATTCAGAATTAGCATTCACGTATATACTTTTTCTGTCACATATATGAAGCCAAAGTCATTCACATACTATACTGAAAACCACACACACATACCCTGTACAAGGAAATATAAACAACTGAAAAGCTCTCATATTGAAAAGCTCTCACATACATAGCTGAAAAACGCTCATACACATCACATCAGCGCTAAGGAAGTATAGACAATAGGAATGCAGCACTAGGCGCACCTGAAAGTAATTTGGGCTAGAGGAGGAGGGGGGCATATAGAGGAGCCCATGCTGTGGGCCCATGCTGCTGAGTCTGGAAGAGTAGAAATCAAAGTTAGTTAGTTTTTTCAGCTTTTTCTTTAGTTTTTGTAGTTTTCCCATTCTTTCCAGGAATGAATTTGTTTGAAAGGTGTCTTTTGTTTTTCTTTATATTTTTACAGTTCTGAAAGATAGGCTGCATCAGATACTAATCTTAAGTCAAAGTCTATGACCTACAGCAGATGACCATGAGCAAGCCATTGTTTGGAAAAGCTGGCCAGAGTAACTGATAGAAATGCTTTGTGCTGCTGTGTACGGGGGCAGAAGAAAAACTTATTTTAGCCATCTAAAAAAGGCCTACCTAAAAATCAATATCAGTTCAAGCTTATACTACCTACAGAATACTTTCACTGCTTGCCTTGCTATCAGAAATCTTTTTCTTTTAGCACTGCATTTTTTCCGCTGTTCAGTTCTGAATATTCTCGTCTGAGTTCATTTTAAAAATAAATCTCACTTAAACTTTTGTTGATGATGCATGCTTTTACATTTTCAAGCCTATTCAAACAGTTTCCTGGTCAGTGTTTACCATCCTCTGTTGAGTGATGAACAGGTGAGGTGATTCACACCAAATATAAAGCTCAAAACTCACCAACATCATTTCTATCTGAAGGGGATTTTGTAAAGCCACCACTGAATTGGCCAGGAGCAATGCTGTTCTCAATAATTTGTAAGTTCACTTCATACAAAGCATAACTGCAAAACCGCCCCAGATGTTTGCCCCTTATATCTCCAGTTTAGTCCAGTGGTTAGGGCATTTTGCAATGGCTCCAGTCCTCACTGCTGTCCTGGCTTCAATAAAACTATAATTGATTTTAAGTTTAGCCATTTTAGGTAAGCATCATGTTTTGCATTGTTATCCATTAGTTCATTGTTTGTCTTCAGTTTTTCAAATATTAAGTCGTTTGCTGACCCCCATTGGCTGAGTTATATACAAAATGCACCTACAGTATGTAAGTGTGACAGGGCGGGCGTGGGGATTTTATGGATTTTCTCTTAAACTACAAAATAAACTACAGACAACGCCACCTGGGGACTTGCACCCCAGGAGATACACAAATAAGGAAACCAAAACAGGAAAATTAAGGACACATAAGTTCGAAAGAACTGAAGAGGCAGTCGTGTTATCAAAACATAAAAAAGGTATTTATTATAGTAAATCAAATTTACTATATATATTAAAACACTAATCAAACAAAGGAATAAACAAAACTGAAGCAAAATAAGGCAAAACAGGGCAAAACTAGTAACAAAACTGAAGCAAAATAAGGCAAAACAGGGCAAAACTGAAGCAAAATAAGGCAAAACAACAGCAGTTAAAACACCTAAAAAAGAAGAAAGAAACCATTAATAAAAACACTGATAACGTGTAAAGTAAAACCAAAGCCACCCTACTCACCAGGAACCCTTCAAACAAATGCCAGGCTGATCTCAGGCACTCAGGTGCATTAAATATGCCGACCTGATTGATGAGCAAAGGGGGGAGGGGCAGGTGAGAGGCTGTGTTCAAGAGCAGCATGGTTGACTCTACTACAATCTACCCCTGGGCTTTGAATCGTCGGCCCGACGATTGTATCACTACTGCCATGGTCTAAACATAGCACAGACAATTGGCACAGGCACTTGAGAGTTCGTAGCCCCTATTGCTCTACTCCTTGCTGCCTGAGGGAGGTGATTAACATTCGGGTGCTGCCCAGCGTTTGTGCGGTTGGTCCTTCTCAGTGCCTCACTGTTGCCAAGGGCAACATGGGGCAACTCTGGTAGTGGGTTCCTCCGACTTCGATCCACAGGAGGTTGTGCTATAGTCTCCAGCTGGACGGGTTGAGCAGCATAAGTCGGCTGACTTGATGGACCGGTTTCTGGTGTCAGAGTGGGTTTGGAGACCAAAACAAACCATTCACCCTCCGGTGCAGGTTCATCGTCAGGCAGTGGTTCAATCACTTCAGGCCGCTCTGGAAGGTGGCCGTCAATCTCACGATCCAGCAGTGATCGATGGACATGTTTTACCTGGTCGAGGTCATTCACAGGGGCAATGGTGTACACAGACCCTCCTACTACTGGAGCCCTCAGGACCTTGTAGAGTTCTGAGCTCCAGATGTCTTGGATCTTGTGTCGGCCTCTGAGTCCAGTGTCTTTGAGGTACACAATCTGACCTTCTTTCAACGGGACACCCGTCACACGCTGATCATGCCGTTTCTTTCGTTTTTCCGCCGCTTCCTCCAGATGCTTGGTTGCTGCTTCAAAGGCGTGGTGGAGCCTGGTCTGATGTTCTATGATCCATGCATGGGTGCTGCCAGCAACAGGTTCCTGCACTCTGCCCAAAAGGAAATCAACAGGTAACTGAGGATCTTGGCCAAACATTAGAAAATATGGGGACTCACCAGTGGATTGGTGTGCTGTGGTGTTATAGGAAAAGGTCACTTGTGGCAGATAACAAGCCCAATCCCTCTTCTTGGTAACAGGTAGAGTGCGTAGAAGGTTGTGCAGTGTACGATTAAAGCGCTCACATTGGCCATTGCCAGCTGGATGGTACGGGGTAGTGCGACTTTTCTGTATTCCGTACATACTGCACAGCTGTTGAATTAGGTTGCTCTCAAAATTTCTACCTTGGTCCGAGTGGATACGATTTGGCACCCCAAACCTGCAGAACCAGTCATTAACCAACACCTTTGCAACTGTAGAGGCTTGCTGGTCCCGGGTTGGGACTGCCTGGGTGTATTTGGAAAAAAACATCTGTCATCACTAGGACATTCTCAAACCCGTTCTGTGATGGTTCCAGTATCGTGAAGTCAACAGCAAGGATTTGGTTGGGACGGGAGGCAAGCAAATGACCCATGTATGCACAGGCAGCTGGTTGCGTGTTCTTAGCTACCTGACAACGTTCACACTCCTGGCACCATGTCCTAATGTCATTGTGCATTCCTGGCCAATAGCACCGCTGATGAACCAGATCCGTTGTTCGGTCGACCCCTTGATGTCCATGTTCATGGTGTAGCTGATGCAAAACCTGGTCCTTTAACGACATTGGCAATATCAATTGTAATACTTCCTCACCCTTGGGTCGACAGACTCTCCGATATAGCACTCCATTTCTCTCCACAATCCTGTCCCACTGTCTGACCAGAACCAGAAGATCCTTGGAGGTTTGACGCCGTTCAGTTGCATCGGGGCCCCTCTTCCTGGTCCAAAACTTCCGGAATTCTTGGATGGTGGGATCTGCTTCCTGCAACACCTGCAGGTCAGAGCTAGTATGACAGGGGAAAGATGAGATGGTGGCTTGAATAGCCTGGGTTGCTGTGTTATTTGCAAGGACTTGCTGTAGTGGCGCTGGGAGTCTGACACCAGAGACTTCACAATGTGAAGCATCTGACATGGCTGGTAGCCGTCGTGACAGGGCATCTGCATTTTGGTTGTTCCGACCAGGCTTGTACTTCATGGTGAAATCAAAAGCAGCCAGTTGTGCAGCCCAGCGCTGTTCTGTAGCACCCAGCTTTGCTGTAGATAGATGGCTTAAAGGGTTATTGTCAGTGAACACAATGCATTTCTGACCCAGCAGATAGTCTCTGAATTTTTCGGTCATGGCCCATTTAAGGGCCAGAAACTCAAGTTTCATAGAGCTGTAATTGCTCATGTTACGCTCTGTAGGCTTGAGGCCACGACTAGCATAAGCTATGGGTCTTACTTTTCCATCCTGCTCTTGTGAAAGAACAGCACCCAGTCCACTGTAGCTGGCGTCAACCTCAAGTACAAAAGGTAAGGAGAAATTAGCATAGCCTAAAATTGGAGCAGACACAAACCTGCTTTTTAGTCCCTCAAAGCTTTGTTCGCACTCTTCTGTCCATGCAGCAGACAGACTCCTTCCTGTCGGTTTCTTTGACTTTGAGCTAGTTAGTTCAGCCACTACACGATGCAAAGGGGCAGCCAGTTTAGCGAACCCTTCAATGAAGCGACGATAGTAGCTAGCAAATCCTAGGAAGGACCGTAACTCAGACACCTGGTTAGGCCGTGGCCACTTTGATACAACTTCTATTTTTGCAGGGTCGGTGGACACACCTTTACTGGAAATGACATGTCCCAGGTAGCCTACCTCTGACTTGAAGAAAGAGCACTTCTCCAGTTTGGCTTTGAGACCTTCTTTCTGGAGGCGGCCAAGTACAGCGTCCAAGCGTTCCACATGTTCAGCTACGGTAGAAGAGAAGACAACAACATCATCCAGATATAACAACCATGACTGGCAGTGCTGATCTCCGAAGATCCTCTCCATTAACCTCTGGAAAGTGCTTGGTGCATTGCACAACCCAAATGGCATTCGGTTCCATTCAAACAGACCAAAGGGAGTGCAGAATGCAGTTTTCATTTTGTCTTTTTCTGCAACGGGTACTTGATTGTACCCAGCCGCAAGGTCGAGGGTCGAGAACCAGCGGGCCCCTGAGAGGGCGTCGAGGGACTCCTCAATGCGGGGCAGAGGAAAGGCATCTTTACGGGTCTTATTGTTCAAGAGTCGGTAATCCACACACAAACGGAGGCTGCCATCTTTCTTCTTGACCAACACGATGGGAGAGGCAAAGGGGCTACTACTTTCTCTGATTACCTGTGCCTCAAGGAGCTGGTGGATGTGTGCCTTTGCTGCCTCATACTCCGACGGAGGGATCCGCCTGTATCGCTGACGAACAGGGGCCTCATCAACTAGAGGAATTTCATGAGAAATGAGGTTAGTACAACCTAAATCACCTTCATGTGAAGAAAAGACACCACTGTACTTCTGCAACAGAGACCTGACCTGCACCTGCTCTTCCTGCCTGAGGGCTGTTAAATCAATTGCGGCAATTTTATCCTGCACTGAACTAGTCACAGACTGGGAGGACACTGTGGCAGCCATCTTCCCCTCTTCGAGACCTGATGGAGAGCTTACAAGATCGGCATGACTCAGGGTACCAAGAACAGTGCGAGGGTACAGTACAACATCCTGAGTCCCTACATTGACAATCGGGATATACGCAGTACCTCTTACCACTCGTACAAACGCTGGGGATGCTAACAGACCTGCAGGCAAGCCATTGCTCAAGGGCTCAAACAACACGGCATCCACCAGGTGTTGAGAGCAGGTGGCTGCCACGATTTTCATGGTACCGCCAGGAACTCTGCAAACTCTCCCCCCCTTCACCTTTGCACGACTTAAGCGATTGGGGGGGGCTTTGGCCTGGGCCTGGTGACACTTTTGGAGAGCCTGCTGAATTTGAGTGGGAGCCTGCAACACAGAGGGTAAGTCAAAAAGTGCTGCACCATGCTGTACAAACAACTCCCAGTAACATTCCTTGATAATGTTCATACCAAGCACACCTGGAACTGAAGGTACAATGCCTGGGGGATCTTTGACCACCAGCACCCCTCGTCTGGCCACATTCTTACCACAAAGTTGAACGTTCAGCTCGAGGTAGCCGACATATGGGATAGCTAAACCATTAGCAGCACTCAGATTTAACCAGTTACAAGATTGGAGTTTGTCAGGACCCCATGGTTCAAAATGCTGTGCAAAGAAACTTGCCGTTATAGTGGACACCATTGACCCAGTGTCGACCAGACATGGGACTGTAACACCACCCATAAGCACAGCTAAGGTGGGGCAATCTGCCACCAAACTTTCGGGGTTATCCATTGCAGACTCTGAGCCGAAGGGGCCCCCACCTGAACTTTGGCTCAGTAGTTCAGGGGGCGAAAGTTTCCCTGGTTCTGAGGGCGCTGCCTGCCATTGGAACTGGGGCGCATTGGATCGGGAACTGGCAGTGGAGCAACATACTCTCCCTCGCACTCCCTGGCAAAGTGGCCTGGCTTTTGACACCTTCTACAGATGACCGTTTTCTTACGATTTGGTTGGGTTCCATGGGGGTTGCTTAGGGTGGCCAGACTTTGCGTCAGGTGATTCAGTTGCTCTTGTTGATTTTTAAGAATGTCTTTTAGTTCACCTAACTCAGCACTAAAAGAGTTACCTGCCTGGCCATAGCTGGGATGGCTTTGCTGAATGGTGTGCTGCAGACCAAATACAGAAGGGACAGAGTGGCTTCTACTCCTCCCACCCCCGGGCACCCCCTCTTGTTCCCACCTAATTGCTTCAGTGCGGACAATGATCAAGGTGGAAGTAGGGTGGCTTCGAACATATTGCTTCAGCTCCCTGCGAAGAGCACAATCAGAAACATGCTCAACAAATTGATCTCTGAGTAACACATCTTTGTTTGGCAGGTCATTCGGAGTCTTCAGAACAACTTTTTCCATGAGACACATTAAAGCATGAGAAAATTCTTGCAATGTTTCACCTTCTTGTTGCTTTCTTGAAAAGAACTCTTCTTGCAAAGACACATATGACCTAGTACACCCATACAATTCCTGTAATATAGCTAAAAGCTGTCCTGGATCTTCCTTCTCCTCTCTGGAGCGGTACTTAATCTCTTCCCGAGCCTCTCCCTCTAAATGGTCGAAAATGAAAAGTGCCTGCTCGGCTGGCGACAGGTGTCTGGCACGAATGCTAGCCTGGACCTCCTCGACCCACTCAACAATGTTTAAACCAGTCCTGCCCCGAAACATTGGACATTTCCTCTCTCTCTGTAAATAAACCAGTCTCTCAGTTACCAGACCATTGACTGAAGGGTTTCCGGAGACAGAGGAGCTTGTTGAGGCGGAGCTGGTCCCAGGAAGACTGTCGTCCCATCGTTGACGCATCTGTCGATTTTCAGCCTGCAGCTGTGCAACCAAGTCCTTTAATTGGGCTATTTCCTCCTCCATGGAAAAGCAGAGCAGAAAGGGTTAACAGAGTACCAGGAGGCAGCGGGGAGATCCTTCCAGGACCTGCTGCTGTTTTACCCCAAATGCCAAAATTAAACAAACCAAAAAAAATTGCCTTAACCAACTGAAATGCCAAAATGAAAACTACACGTCTCTGCCTTAACAGTATCCTGCCGACAACGCCAAGAATGTGACAGGGCGGGCGTGGGGATTTTATGGATTTTCTCTTAAACTACAAAATAAACTACAGACAACGCCACCTGGGGACTTGCACCCCAGGAGATACACAAATAAGGAAACCAAAACAGGAAAATTAAGGACACATAAGTTCGAAAGAACTGAAGAGGCAGTCGTGTTATCAAAACATAAAAAAGGTATTTATTATAGTAAATCAAATTTACTATATATATTAAAACACTAATCAAACAAAGGAATAAACAAAACTGAAGCAAAATAAGGCAAAACAGGGCAAAACTAGTAACAAAACTGAAGCAAAATAAGGCAAAACAGGGCAAAACTAGTAACAAAACTGAAGCAAAATAAGGCAAAACAGGGCAAAACTGAAGCAAAATAAGGCAAAACAACAGCAGTTAAAACACCTAAAAAAGAAGAAAGAAACCATTAATAAAAACACTGATAACGTGTAAAGTAAAACCAAAGCCACCCTACTCACCAGGAACCCTTCAAACAAATGCCAGGCTGATCTCAGGCACTCAGGTGCATTAAATATGCCGACCTGATTGATGAGCAAAGGGGGGAGGGGCAGGTGAGAGGCTGTGTTCAAGAGCAGCATGGTTGACTCTACTACATAAGCAAACAAAATTTGACCATAAGAATCATGAAACATGGGACATGATAGTAAACTGTCTATTGTGCCAATGGGTGGTAATACACATGAGGTTTGCCTTGATGTTGAGAGTGGCGTGAGAGCTGTATCTCAAATGTAAGATGTAAATTTTGGGAATCCAAGCAAAAGTCTTGTCAAATCAAGTTTATGTAGCACATTTACAACAGTTTCAGCTGACCAAAGTGCTTTACATGCACACACACCAATATTTACCTGGACTATTAATAGTCAGGGACTAAAATTATCAAAAAGATAAGAAACAACCATTCTAATAGAATCAAGTCATCAAAAGGGTAAGAAAGAACCATGCTATTAAATACAAATCATCAAAATGGATAAGAAACAACCATTCTTATCAATAGACTATGTCATGGACCCTCTTGGAGGGTTGGGAACTGGGTGAGGGGAGTATCTAGGATCTAAGTGATAGTATCCAGGATCCAGGAAGTTAGCGAGAGAAGTGGGCACTAACCTTCAGCGACTTTTCATGGATAGTCGGTGACGTGTCACTTCCTTGTTATTTGGGGCTGATACTGTTGGCTTGGAAAAGCCCGCTCAGCAGTTCAGCTTGACGTCTTAGCGATTGGAGAAGCCATCTCTGGCTGGTGAGGTGTCGCTTCTATGTTATTTATTGATGGCTGAATCTGCTGGCTTGGAAAAGCCCGCTCAGCAGTTTAGATAGAGTGGGGAGATTAGTGAGCGGGTTATGTTGTTGCTCTTTGAGCCCAGCAAGGGTCCTTCCGCTTGATCCAGATCCATTTGTTGCTTATTTCGGCCGCCTCAGAGACTGATCTAACTGTCTGTCGCAGAGTTTTTCCATGGATGTCAAGGTCTTACAGTAGCCTGATGGTGATGGTTAAATTCTCCCATGGGACTGTGAGCTCTGTGATGTAGACAGACCTCAGTGATGGGGACCAGAGTACTAAGTCTGACCAAGGGTGGTGGATGCAATCTCAGGTGGAAAGATTAGTTGCTGACCAATATTGACTAGCATCTTCCAGTCCCGGGCCATGGCTAGTTGTTCAACTTTTGATTTAGTAGGGGGATTGTTGGGCTTTTCTGTCCCTCTCGGATGAAGGTTGGGGCCATGATGGAGTTGGTTGCTCTCAGGGGCAAGGAGTTTGTTGTAATCTTCTTGTTCTCAAGAGCTGCTGCCAGATCCTTGAGGACCTGGTTGTGCCTCCAGGTGTAGCGGCCTTGGGGGAGGCTGGTCTTACAACCGGTCAGGATGTGCTTGAGAGTTGCTGGCTTTGGAGGGTACAGGTTGGGTCCTTGCCATACCATACCATTGGTGGAGGTGTTTTGGAGATGGGAGAACATCAAAGGTGGCTCTGATGATGCTGATGTTGCTTGCCTCCATTTCCCAGAGCTCCCTCCAGCTAAGCGTTCTACTTTCCAGGTCTTCCCACCTCATCAGTTGCCCCTTCTTGACAAGAGAGGCAGCCTTTGCTCTTCTTTCTTCCTCCTCCTGATGGCGCACCTAGTCAACCACCATTTTCCCTTTTCTCTGATGTTGAGGCTTTATGCCAAGTTGGCTTACTTGCTGTAAGGCCAAAGCCTCCTCTTCCCAATTGGACATGCCCTACAATATCACTGTGCCTCATGGCTGACGTAGCATGATGCACCGCTTTGGATGGTGTCCATTTCCATCCAGTCAACAAGGGTGGAGCAGCGTTGCTGATGATTTGGTCTCAGGAGTCCTTTACAGTCAAATGAAGTCCTACTTTAAAGCATTTGTACTCTTCAGTGAGGCTTGTGATAGGCAGTTCAAGGACCCCTTTGCCACAGAGGCTGATGTTAGTTACAGCGTGGGATGCTGAGCCACTTCTTCACGTATGACATCATAGTTCTCCCCATCTTCTCTACAGTTGCTACTGGGAGCTCGTAGATAGTGAGTGGCCACATTACCCAAGGGAGAAGTCCAAAATGCAGGCACCAGAGCTTGAGCTTCCCTGGTAGAAGGGTTTTGTTGATGCAAAGTTTCACGGACTATTGGTGATGTCCTGTCTTATTTGCTGCACTTGGTCCTTGTCCCTGAGGCTTGCAGTATACCATCTTCCCAGGCTTTTTACAGGTTGCTCAGACACTGTCGGTATCGGGTCGTCACCAATGAAGAACTTTACATTTTCAATTTGTCCCTTGACTATAGAGATACTTCATGACTTGCTCGGATTGAATTTCATCCAGGTCCATTTGATGTTCTCCTGCAGTTTTCCAAGTAGCCGCCTGGTGCATGCTGCAGTAGTGGTCAGAGTGGTCATGTCATCCATGAATGCTCGGATAGGTGGAAGGCAGATTCCATTCTTAATTCACTCACCCCCACTACACATTTTGAGGCCCTGATGATGACCTCCATGGCCATTGTGAAGGCCTGGGGGGATATTGTACAACCTGCCATGATCAATGAACAATATATGACCACAAACTATAGGCCAGTATACTTCATAACATAACTGTCATATCCAAGAGTTTTGTCAACAATATTTTTCCATCTTTCAAAATATGACTATCATGGTTTGTTTGAATGAGTTATTGACTTCCTTTTCATTTTAGATTTGCTCTGCTGCCCTCCTGTGTTCTCCCCATGTCTTGATTTCCTCGTACGCATTTAGTTTGTGTGTTTTCCTACCTTTGAGTCAGTTTGTCTCAGTTCTGTTCTGAGTAGCATTCAAGCCGTTTTTCATAGTGATAGTTTTCCCTCTGTGTTTAACTTTGAAGTCTTTTGAGTAAACTTTGTTGAAACATTTAAAGTCCACCATTTTGTGCATTGCTGACAATAAAAAGGGTAAGAGCGTCACTTAAAAAAACCTTGGCCATTAACAGTCTTTGTATTAATTATCAATCATAGCATCTGTTCCATCTCTTGCTCATTTACTTTTCTTGTATTCAATAAATTGTCCTACCTACTTGTATTTTATTTTTGTGCTCTTTAATCATATTTATTCCTTTCCTGTGATCCATCAACCTTGACAGGCTCAGAGGAGCCCAGCTGGAGAGGAGCAGCAGCCATTTCATCCAATAAGACATGTCCATGCCAACAATAAGGTACTTCAGCCCGTCATTGTTGCTTCTGCTGCTGCTGCTGCTTCCGCTCCACCCAGGCTATTGTATGTATTTGTGTGTGTGTGGGCTGTGATTGTGTTAGTGTGTCGGTGTGTGTATCTTTTTGATTTATTAAATCTCACAAGGGATGATTTTAATTTAACAAACATTAACATCTGCTCATAAACAGAGGCTAGGTCACACCATCTAACTTCACACTTTGTTATTTTGGACTAACATTTAGATAAGAATTATGAGGAAGACACAGTGGCCAGTATGTGAGGCTGAAGTGATTATTCTGTGAGATATGGATTGTGCATCCATCCTTTACAGAAACTGCTGTGCAGATGCTACTCACAGCCTGCCAAGCTCATCCTTCAGCACTGAGCTTTGGGTTGTCTTCCTTCATTTTTTATGGCGGTCTTTTATCTTGAAAGTTATTTCATTGTTGGCTCCTCTCTAGGCCCACACACAAATTCAGAATGCAACTTGAATATTACTCTACATTTCACATTTGTGCCTTCAGTAAAAGAGAAGAAAGAACATTTCAGTCGCTTGGCCTCATGTACTTAAGAGTGGACACAAGATGTAATACCTTCAAAAGAATATTGTGCTTGATGCTTAAAAAAGAAAAAATCCTTCACATCTGAGAAAGCTGTAGTTGTGTAGTTTAAAGGGTGGCAGATTAGGATTTCTACTTCCCCAAGACTTGATCTTAAGTGCAGCATTCTGAATTAAATAAATTAAACTTTTTTATCATCATAGTGATGTATGTTCTGGGTTAACATCCTTTCACAATGGGTAAGGTAACTATGAAACATTTTTTGTGTGCTTTGGAAAGCACTAATACAAATTGTCATCACACTTTGTCTTCCTTGAGCTCATCTTTAAAGCTGACGCGTGGCTGTGACATGAACTATTCAAATTCAGAGAAAATGGATCATGTGAAAAATCCACACTACAGTGTACGTTGCTCAACAAACACAATGCAAACAAACTCATCACAATCTTCAAAATGCAAAATATCACTCTCATAAAAGAATGTAAAACTGTTGTGAATATTGTGCTATGTGACAAAACGTCTGCAGGGTTAAGCAGGGTGTTACTTTGAACTGAATGTTTACAGTATATTCGCATGATAACATGTTCACAGTGACATGGGTAAAATGCTGATGTACCAGTGCATCTCAGCTTACTAATACTTACAATTCATGGAACTCTATCTCATTGTTGCCTATACAACTCCAACCTTAAAACATGACTCAGTGAACAGTTTTGCGTAAACTTGTTGTGGTAATACATTAAATGGATGAGTAAGAACTTTGTCACAGCCATCCATCAGGAATGGCATATAGCTTAAATTGCATGAACCAAACTGGTGATGTGATAACACATGAAAGAGCGCTACAGCTCATGCAGAATGTTAATGTTTCTTCTTGTGATAACCTCAGGACAATAATGCACACAATCAGTATACAGCATGGTACATGGGTATAAAGACACAGCTTCCAGGGTGCAGAATATGGTAAATTGAGCTTAAATAGAGCTTTTCTAGTCTTCTGACAACTCAAAGCACTTTTACACCACATTGCTGATGCAATGGTTAGGTGTGCACACTGATGGCTGCACACTGATGGTTATGTATATTGACTATCAGAATTAACTAATGCCATACACATTCACACACCCCTGTCACAGCAGGAGGAGCAATTTCAGGTTAAGTGTCTTGCCCAAGGACACATTGGACATGTTGCTCACAGGAGCTGGGAATCGAACCGCCAACCGTAAGAGACAACTCTACCAACTGAGCCACAGCCACAACATTAAACACAGTGACTCTTATTCAGTCTGTAACACTTCTTTTTTTTGAAGAACAAAGCTACAGGAGTTGGTCACTACTTGGACTAATACTGCTCCCAATCAGATGTTAGCATGTGAATATTAGCAAATCATTAAGAATGATGAATTTCAAAGGCGAATGGAATTAAAAAAAGACCCCGATGCAGTGGTCTCATGTTTGGTTTCACTTTATTTTTCATTTTGTATTTCTGTTGTTCTCCATCTACCTAGAAGTCTAACTGACAGTTTGCCTTAGGGGACATTATTGGATGTAATTGTTTCTATTCTGAACACATTTTAAACACGGCATTATTGCAAACAACCAATGTTTGTACTCGTACTTCACACTTTGATGCTGCAGGCGAAATTTCATTTTAAGTTTTTCTTAACCTCCCATTCCTTTGTTTTTAACAATAGTAAAAAATTGTTTCAGTCAGTATTTAAATATTAATGACCAGTTTCTGCTTCAATATCTGGTCTAAAAAATGTTAATGTATTTGGCCTATTCTCATTTAGGAACCCTTTTCTTTAAGCCACTTTATCTGCTGGGTTGTAGCCTTAAAATAGAATCTGCTAATGATGGCGATGTTGGAGGGCCTGCAGGCAGCCCATGGAGCAACTTCAAGCAGTCACTTAGTTTACAGGGCCTGTGCATGTGTGTATGCGTGTTCAAGACTGTGTGTCTATCTGGGTGTGCAGGTGTTCCTGTGTATGTATGGTACACCTATTTTTGATCCTGTTATCCCTTTCCAAAACCACCCACAAGCCTCCCTAAAGGGTGCTGGGTTAAACACACACTGAGCAACACACTCTGAAGCATCGAGTGCGATGGTGTATTGAAGACTTTCTGCAAGGCAGCAAACTGTTTACTTTTTTTTTTTTAAATCACAAACCCCTTCATCTCTGGGTATGTGTGCAAACATGTGTGTGTGATGTGTGATCTCTACTGTATAACATTAACTAACAGCGAACCACCAACCCTCCCACCTGCATACTCTTTGTTGTTGGAAACATCAGCGATTGAACGATTGAAACCGAGTTTGAAGCCCAGCATAGATGCAGTTAGGGCATGTTTCTATCTCACACTATGTTGGTCTCTTCTTTTTTTAAACTGGTCTGTATTCAGCAAAATTGTGTCTGCAGATGTGGACTCCTGTGATTCTGTGGCTTTTTAACAGAGGGGAACAAAAGTAAAAATTGCCAGAAACTTCTTGTTCCATTCCACACAGAGCACCCCACTGATAACAAAACAAACCATGTTTGCTCAAAGAACCCTTAGAGACCAGACCACCTTGGTACAAGTTTTTTGTCATCCCATCCCTCTTATCCTTGAACATTTGGTTGCCCGAAACATTTGAAAACGATTTATAACCACCATATCAGCATTAATTTATGCTGATGTTGACACACTGACACATCCCAGACCACGCTGAATCATTTACCGCGCTTGTGTGTAAATGTGAGCATTACACACATACTGTAATGGGTGTTTTAAGGGCTCAAACTTAAAAGCAAACTCAAGCACAGAATAGTTAAAGGAGTCTTTTATTTGTACTCAGCTTGCTTACAGTCTCTAACTGGCTGCCAGTAAGAACTGGCAAGGCATCCAGGCAGCTAATAAAAGACAAAGAATTCATCAAAGCAGAACCAAAGACCAGAGCACCAAAGAAACACAAACACGGTGGTAAACTCTTCTCTAATGACTAATTACAACAGCGAAAGAGGGTTGAAAATGTCAGTGGCAGTGAGAAGCAGGCAACATGACGGAAATGACTAATGAACAGGATATATATGGCCCTGCCTAGAAGAACAAGGGCTGTTCAGGGGACACTGCACAGTGCACCAATGTACAGGAGTGGTGGTGACAACAGGGGATCTGCATCATAGCGGCAGTACCTTCTCTAGGGATGACTCCCGGCATACCCACGAGTCGATTAATGAGGAGACAGTACAGCATGAAAAGGGGACATGTTGGAGAAATGTTTCTTTCCTATCTTTCAAACCAGACAGTGAGATGTAAATGCTAAATTGACTGCACTTATGAGATTTATGAGAACATTTGATTTTACTTTATAAACATATAAAGGGATTGATTGACTAGAAAAGTGCTATATGACAGATTACAAAAAGAGCCTTTGTTATAAGCGACCCTCATGACTCAACCTTTTGAAACACTTGGCAACGGTGGTTAGGAAAAAACATGTCTTGAGCAGAATCAGGCCAATGGTGAACAGCCATCTGTCATAACTCTGTGGGCTGAGAAAGTGGAATAGAAGGAGATGCTAAAAGAGAGAGAGAAATAGAAAAAAACAAACGAGCAACAAATACATTTCACACCTAAGAGCACAAACAGTTTAACACTGTCAAGATCCACCCTAAGAAGCACATGAGGAACTTTTCTAGCACCTATACCGTGAATTATATATCAGCCTTTGGGTGCAATCTGGGGTTCAGTGACTTGCACAAGGACATTTCGACTGCAGGAACTGGAGTACAAACTCTGATCCACTGCAGCCCTTCAATGTGAAATATAGGATAAAAAAAATACAGCGCTCAAAAAAAATAAAGGGAACACTTAAACAACACAATGTAATTCCAAGTCAATCACACTTCTGTGAAATCAAAATGTCCACTTAGGAAGCGACACTGATTGACAATCAGTTTCACGTGCTGTTGTGCAAATGGAATATAGGTGGAAATTATAGGTCATTAGCAAGACACCCCAAATAAAGTTGTGGTTCTGCAGGTGGTGACCCCAGACCACTTCTCAGTTCTGATGCTTTCAGGCTGATGTTTTGGTCACTTGCTAGTGGTGCTTTCCCTCTCGTGGTAGCATAAGACGGAGTCTCCAACCGACACTAGTGACTCAGGTAGTGCAGCTCATCCAGGATGGCACATCAATGCGAGCTGTGGCAGGAAGGTTTGCTGTGTCTGTCAGCGTAGTGTCCAGAGCCTGGAGGCGCTACCAGGAGACAGACCAGTACATCAGGAGACGTGGAGGAGGCCGTAGGAGGGCAACAACCCAGGTGGGGGCCACCCAGCCCTCCATGTGCTCGCTAGAGGTAGCCTGACTGCCATTAGGTACCGAGGTGAGATCCTTAGACCCCTTGTGAGACCATATGCTGGTGCGGTTGGCCCTGGGTTCCTCCAAATGCAAGACAATGCTAGACCTCATGTGGCTGGAGTGTGTCAGCAGTTCCTGCAAGATGAAGGCATTGATGCTATGGACTGGCCCGCCCGTTCCCCAGACCTGAATCCAATTGAGCACATCTGGACATCATGTCTCGCTCCATCCACCAACACCACAATGCACCACAGACTGTCCAGGAGTTGGCGGATGGGAGGAGATCCCTCAGGAGACCATCCGCCTCCTCATCAGGAGCATGCCCAGGTGTTGTAGGGAGGTCATACATGCAAGCGGAGGCCACACACACTACTGAACCTCATTTTGACTTGGAACTTTAAGGACATTAAATCAAAGTTGGATCTGCCTGTAGTGTGTTTTTCCACTTTTGAGTTTTACTCCAAATCTAGATTAGACTTTGATTTCCATTGATCATTTTTGGTGTGATTTTGTTGTCAGCACATTCAACTATGTAAATAAGTATTTAATAAGAATACTTCACCCATACAGATCTAGGATGTGTTATTTAAAGGGATACTTCACCCATTTACATGAAGCTGTGTATCATTAGAAACATGGTAGTAGTGTTGAATGGTTGTGAATCCAGCCCTCATTTTGCCCTGAGACGAAAAAAATATGTTTTTCTTTGCCTGGAAGTTTTCTTCATGTGATGCAATATGATGCTTTTTACATAAAGTTACTTAAGAGTTGGAGTTTAGAGTTCACTAAGGAAAAGGGATTCAAACAGGCTCCTGTAATATTTTGGTGTTTCAATAAAGTTTAAATATGCAGCAATCATTTCTTTATGCTTCCCTCAAGATGTGTGACATAGCAGGGTATAGGACATAAGCCCACTGGTGGCTGTGCTTCCGCTGTCTCTAAACTGGAAGGTCTGATGTTTGAACACCAGCACCTCCAGTCACATTTTAAAGTGTCCTTGGGCAAGACACTGGACCTTAAACTCTTACTGCTTCAGCTGATGGATACTTTAGATGAATGTGGTGGTTGAGGTAACATGCAGTATAAAAGGTCTATGAGTAATCAGAAGACCAGAAAAGTGCTATACAAACTCAAGTCCTTTTACATGGTCACAAAATGACGCAGCAGATACATAACTGGAGAAAATATTTTTTTTATGTCTTTGAGAACTGTAAGCTTTCTGACTTTGCAATTTATTTGTTCTGGT
Source organism: Symphodus melops (assembly GCF_947650265.1). Lineage (NCBI taxonomy): Eukaryota > Metazoa > Chordata > Actinopteri > Labriformes > Labridae > Symphodus > Symphodus melops. The sequence goes on along the minus strand of NC_136692.1, from coordinate 19,607,265 downwards.
TGCAATGACTGGTATGTACAGACCTCTTCCACTGTTGCCACCTTCAGTTAAGTTTTGGAAGCAGGATAATATCATTGCACATGTCAACAGTAAGTTGACACATTTTTTGAATGGAACACAAACCTTAGTCAAGCAGGCCCTTATACAAGAAGGCAGAGAGGTGACAGGGAGACAGGAGACTATTTCAAAACACATGTAACTTGGACACTTAACGCCTAAAGAGTACTAAATTGCGTGTTCATTGCAAAAGTTTGCACGTTTGGCTTGTGGGCGTTTTGCGGGTGATTTACTCAGAACATTTGCGTGAATGAAGTCAGGTGCAAACCTTGTGGAGGCGGTAGTATTTCTGTCAGGCTTTTGCGCGTTCTACTAGTTTACGTCACAGAGAGTTTGGACGGAAACCTGGACGACTGCAAGCACAAAATAGGTATTAGTTAGAGGCAAATGAACGTCCAGTATTTTCAAGTATTAGCAGATAAATCTGAATATAACAAAAGGAAAAAGTGGCTTAAAAGAAAACCTCTGCATTAAACACGGTTCTCTCTGGCACTGGTGTGCAGTGTGTGTGCCACTCGTGCCATCGTTGCGCACCAGAAGCTGGTCAGCACTGTGTCTGGCAACAGGTACTGAAGTTGGGGGTACAAGCATGGTGAGCCCCCCCATTCAAGCGTCCCACAGCGCAGCAGCAGGGGAGGGGGCTGTAGAGTGAAGAGACGAGCGCGCTCTGGAGAAGTGCTCTGGAGCGCACCAGAGACGCATAACCTGAGAAAATGAAATGCCCAGTTTAAAATGTATTGTTGGCGAGAAGAGGGAAATAGGACGACATTAGTGTCAATGTTGAAATTCTTTAGAATGCAGACGCTGTGAATGTTCAGTCATTGTTTAATCATGGCGTTTCTTTTAAACTATTATTGAAGCAAGATACAAAATAAATGCATACCATTTATTTTTCTGTCATTTAAACATGTTAACACGTCTTTTATTGTGCGTATGTCTCCTCCTAACTGCAGCCTGCAGTGCGTAGCACTGGGCTCTTGGATTAGCACGTTCCTTTCAAAGGTGTTAAATTCAGACACCGTCACAACCACCGCAATTTTTGCTTGGCTTGTTTAATCACATTGCGTGTACTAACTTAACTTCTTTGCATTTTCTCCTCCCAGTATTTTGCACGCTGAGGCAGAAACGCCTTGTTTTGCATATTCATTAAGGCAAAGTACTATTTGGACAATACGTGTTATTTTGCTCATATGAAAGACGCAATCCTCACTGCACGCTGTTAGTAGATCAGATAACACATTTTTTGCTGGTGGTATCAAGTTTGCACAGGTTTTAATACACGCAAACCTTTAGTAAATCAGGCCCTTAAGGTACATGCAAAATTAATTAAAAAATCAAAATCTTGAAACAATCTATTCAATGCATTACCTACCTTCATGTGGTAAGAGGGGACCATGTGGTAACCAACAGGTAGACAAAGGTGAAAAAAAAAGAAAAGGCAGGCATATTCTTCTTCTTCCTTTCCTGGTTGGCAAACAAAAGAAGGTCACCGTGTTACCACAGGTGCTTTATCTGTGAATCAACCAAGTAAAAGGCTGAACCTGGGGAACAGTTGACCTACTTTTATGGGGCTCCATTCAAAGGGAAAAATACTCTGATCTGAACATCTGCTCCCACTCCATGCTTTGGGCATCTGCACTGAACACCACTTGACCCCAAAAAAATGTAAACTTGTTGACATACTAGAAGAATGCACTAATGTGGTTACTGAATTTGAAGAATTGGTTGGGGAAGGGTGGGTAGGTCCCTTAGAAGCTAAGTCATTCAAAGATGTCACCTATTTGCTATTTATTCTGTTCTACCAAAAAGGTACAATTGATTCTGTTGCAAAACCTATGGGAAAAAAACAAACAAAAAAAAACTAAGAGAAGAAATCTTGAGGATAACCACTACAAGGTTGATTCCTGTTGAAGCAACCTAAACATAGACCTGTTAAGATGGAGAGTGATTGAAGGAATAATACTACTACTCCAAAACAATTCTAACTGCACATTAGCAGTTTTCTAAAGACCCTCAGACATTCAGTTAAGGATATTTTTCCTGATGGCAATCCTGAGCAGGAAAGGTCATTTCTGAAATATATTTGTCAATTATTGAGCCAAAAGCCCCAAATCCATGACAGGTGATGTCGGAGGAGGATTTGTAATTTGCCACTTTTTACATAATGCAAGGGAAAAAGGTTATCAAACAGATCAAAACTATCCAAAGAGGCAAAAGAGGCTTCTTGGTTCAAATCGATACAGGCAGGAAACAGCATTGGTCTAAAAAAATAGGGAACTTTATATGCAAATGTGTTGAATTTTTTGTTTGCCGCTTTCTGTCTCTACATTTTCAGCAGTCGAACCTCTTAGGTCTCGCCCATCTTCGTTGTATCTTCTTCACACATGGGTATCAAAGGTCGACCACATCATCAACATGTCTTCCATGCCAACCTTCAGATAATCTTCATATATTTTTTTTTGCTTTTTGCATCTGCGCCAAATCACATGAATTAATCACGCTCACAATCCAATCTTGTATTTAAATGAGAGCATTTTTGGAGTTCTTTTTTGTTTTTTTTCAGAATGTTTTCTCTCCAGCTTGCATCTCCTCGACTTATCCTTGGCCTCCCCACCTCCATTTCCACTCCTCTCTCCCACCTTTCCCTCCCTCTGCTCCCCTCTGACTCACCTGTCTGCCCAGCCATAATTCCTGTCAGCATTGCTTCAGTAACAGCATGGATCAGGGGGACAGCAGCTGTCACATGTAATTGAAAAGAGAGTTACACCCTGTGTGTGTATAGTGCGTATGGTGTGAGTATGGTTGTGTGAGTCCGTGGAAGCACCACCAAGCACATCTTTTCTGATTTTAATGCCACTTTCCCCCTCCTCCATTTTCCTTTACCACTTCACCAAGCCATCATACCCTTTATTCTTTCATCCCTCCTTATATACAGTCTCTCACCTGATACCTACACTGTTTCTATCCTTAATTTTTCAAGTCCAAGTCAACACAATGCTTTTTACCCCTTCAATCTCATACTCCCTTTCCTTTCCTCCTCCCATTTCTTTTCTGTTGCTCCGCCACAGTTTCTTTAACCATGTTTAGTGTAATCTGTTCTTGTCTTTTCTTACACCCTTCCCACTCCTCTTCCAGTAGGTTCTGTCTTTAATCTCCCCTTCTTCTATTTCCATTCCCCCATTAACACCATTTCTTATTTTACAGTGACTCCTTCTTTCCGTTGCCTTACCTCTTGCCTTGCCTTCTTTCCCCGCTGCTGTGATTTGATAAGTCCCCCAGTCATGGACTCCCAGTCTCCTTGTCATGTGGCATGACAGATAGTGGCTCAGCCTTGGGCTGGGAGCCTTCTGACAGATGGCCTGAGCTAACCAGTTATATTGCCCTGAAAAGGCAAAATGAAGTGAGTTCATTTTAGAGTAAAGTAATGACCTGTATTTGACTGTATGACTTCTGCTTTTACTAAATAACATTATACTGTTATTATAGGTAAAATAACTGCAAGATACTATTTATTTGCTGTTCAAAAAAACCACATCAAACCTTTTCTTTTGTGTCAGTTGCTAACCTCAGTCCTTGTAGTGCAGTAAAGCCAACTCCTGCTGTCTAAACAAACACACTATACATAAAGGGGATATATAGTGGAGTATATATCACCTCTGCTGTTACTCTCCTTCCCTTCCCACCCTCTTGCTGCCCCCACAGTGCCAATTTGGGTGATTTAATTGGTGTCCCGATCAAGGTGAAAGGCTCTCTGGGAAACAATTTAAAGGCCTGTCAGAGGAGAGTGAAGTGAGGATGGAAGGGGAGCAGGTCAGAGTTTTCATAATGACAATTACTTCTCTCTCCGTTAGGATCTGAGGGACAACCATGGAGGGGAACATGGTAGGAGAGATGATCAATTGGAGGAAAAGAGAGAAAACAAGGGTTCGGAAAAGTGAAATAAAAAACTAAAATGAAAGACAAACAGTCAATAAACAAGCAAGGGAGACAGCCGAGAAAAAAGAACATCAGATTTGTATTATTCTCCCCAACCCCCCTTCTTTTGCTTTTTCTTTTCTTTGGCAGCCAAATAAAATCAGACTCTAGCCCTGTCTGACAGAGAAGGGACGAGATGAGGAACGAGGCTCATTGCAGACAGGATTACATGCCAAAACTGAAGGATTTGTTCGCAAAAAACAACTTGTCAATCGCTTTAAAGTCAAGATATTGACTTTCACAGAGGCTGTGAGAGCGCTCTCACCTCATTTCTAGATTTGAGAGACACAAGACTCTTAGCATCTATCAATAAAAATAACACAATTGGAGCTTTCAAACGCGTGTCCTCTATTGGACCTGAGACAAAAATACACCTTGTTTTTTTTCAGACTTTTCAAGCAGAATATTAAGAGAGGTTCAGCCTTTGTCAGTGGGTAGAAACAGAAGGTTGGACTCAACTGTGATTGAAGAATGGATGTCTTGTGTAATTTCACCATTATACAAAGATGGTTTACTGTGGGCCAGCTGATTGACAGCTATCATTCAACACTGACGAGAGGCACTCACACCAGCACACACATTGTTGTATTGAAGACTCATTTACCTTAAACTAAAAGCTTACATCTCCTTACTTAATCTCACATTAATCATTTTTAAATGAAAACAAAAAAACAAGTTTGGGCTTCAATTTGTTGAAACTATGTCTAAAAGGTCACATATTATACTCTTTTCATCAAGTTCAACTCAATCTAAGAGGTCCCCAAAACATATATTTGACATTTCTTTTCAAAAACTCCTTTTGTTGACTAACATTTCACAAACACACATTCACTAACATTTAAGTTCCAGAGTTTGAATAGCATGCCATCGGATCTTTATCAAACCAAAAAAATCAAAAAAAAAAAAAAAGTTAGGGCAATTGTATATATGACTGGACAAGAAAAAATCCAGCACACTACTCTTGCTAAGTATATATATATATTTGAAAAATGTTTCAGTCCCTCTGAGCCTTTGTCAAGTGTGTTGGGAAATACCTGCTCAGTTACGTTTCTATTTAAAGTGGGAGCTTTCCCTCAACTTGAAAATTTAGAAGCTGATCGAGCTTTTATTGTGATCAGATTAATTTTAATCGGGGTCAAAATAGTCAGAAGTTACAAAGACTTACAAACCCAATATAAAATGTGCTGTTGCGGCACCAAAGACATGACTTTTAAGTGCTTTTTGGAATCTGAAAGCCCAAACTCTGACGTCTTTTGATATATCTTCCTCTGTCCCGGTTCACAGAGAATCTAGTTCCAATATTCTTCTGTTCTGTTGTCTTTGTTCTTCATCTGCTGTTTTGGGGCTGCTGGGGTCAGTTGGTAGAGTTTGTTGTCTCTTAATAGAAAGGTCAGGGGTGCAACTCCCAGTTCATGCAACAATGTCCGATGTATCCTCAGGTAAGTCACGAGTTGCTCCTGCGGCTTCATCAGTGGTGCATTAATGTATGTGAATGGGATTTGTTACTTCTGATCGTCACTTTCCTTAGCAACCTTAAACATCAATGTGTCACTGGTTGTGAAAGGTACAGGCAACTTATGTTTGTAAAGTCTTTTGAGCAGACAGACAACTAGAAAAGTTTTTTTAAAAGCTAAAGTCCATTTACCCTTTTTTCTCTTTTGATGTCTTTCATTGCTATATCATTAAACCACCATTCCACTTTAACATTTGATTCTGCCTGCTCCTTTATCGTGCTTCTTGTGTTGGCTCTATGTGCAGATTCTTTCTTTTTAGTCCTCTCCTCTTTAGAATTAATCTCAGTCCCTTATGCTTCTTGGAAAGACCAAGGGAGGACAGAGTGGGGGAGGGAGGGAGCTAGGGGGTTATGGGGTAAGGAAGCAACACACCCTTCAGCTTTTAATTCTGTCAATTGGATTAATGCAAAACTGTGTGGGAGGCGCAGATCTGCATGTGCCCATGAGCATGTCTGTGTGTGGTTTTTATGTACAGTATATGTGTGTGTGTTGGCAAACGTACTTGCATCATGTGAGGATAGCCGCTGTTTAATATCAACAACCCATTTTGTGTTTCACCTTTCGCCTAATGTCCCTCTCCTTCTCCTCCTCCTTTCTCTTTCTCTCTTCATATCTCATCGAGTAGTTGGCCGGTTTTCAAACAGCTGCAGGCTCAATGAAATTAGAGTGAGTGCAGGGTAATGAAGAGCATGCCAGAGAGAGCTATGATATTAAATGTCACACAAACACACCAATGCACACGCACACAATCACAGCTGCAGATACACAAACATTAACGGACATTCGTCCAACACACTAACAGAGAGTCATACAAGACAGACAGAACTCATAAAAGTTTTGTGAGGATGACACAATCTTGATGTGCATACAGCACGAGAGAGAGAGACAGCACTCCGAAATACTCATTCCATTAACTGATTGATGAAGAGAATTCAAGTGGAAGCCCTGTTCCAGTATTGGTTTCACCACTTAAATCCACATCAAATCGTAACCTTGAAGTCAATATTGATTGAGATGAACAGTTTTGGGGATGTTTATATTTAACTCTAATTAAAACACATAATTTACCCCAAAATAGGCAAACTGAGGTTGTTTTCATTTCTGGTTTACCCTAAATTCTGGCTCAGAGGATTTCAGAGGAGCTCAACGTGAAAAGTGGAAACTTCGAATGAGATATTACTGCTATCACAAAACAACAATGGCTGTGAGAGGGAGTAGAGCAGACTCATATAAGAGAGCTGTCAGAGATGAAGGAGACAGTGGTAATACGATTCAAAGCAAAATGCTGGAAAGGAGGAAAAGTGCTCAATGAGGGAGAAATTTTGAAATTGCATTTGAGAAGGAAGCCTTAAAGGAAAGACAGATGGAGATGACAGTGAAGCAAGCAGACAGAAAGACAGACAGAAATTGAAGTTTTTCGGTGGATGGAGAAGATCGTGAGAGGAAGTGGAGGGGATAGATGTGGCAAAGATGGATAGAGGGCACTGCGCTCAAAGGCAGAGGTTGGCTTAAAGGTTAGCGGCAGCAAGAGCATAAAAGAGAGGGGTGGTACAGAGGACAGAACCAGGAGGAGGGGGCTGGTAAGAGAGAGAGAGAGAAGGGATGATGGATGGATAGAAGGAGGTGAAATAGAGAGGTGAGCTTAGTGGTGATGGATGAAGCTGCAGCCTGCAGACCCTGTACGTCTCCCTAGTTACCCTCAGGAGCCTGTGTGTGTGTGTGTGTGTGTGTGTGTGTGTGTGTGTGTGTGTGTGTGTGTGTGTGTGTGTGTGTGTGTGTGTGTGTGTGTGTGTGGACAATCCAAATGCATGTGTATACAGTTTATATTGTGTTTATGTCTGTGCACATTTTTCTAAGCATTGTGTTGTGATGAGAAGAGAACTAATGGCAAAGGAGGGGCTGTGTTTGTGTGTGTCAGACAGAAAGACAGAGGAGGGTAGAGGAAGACAGAGAGAGCGAGAGAGGGAGGGAGGTAGAGAGAGTGAGCACTGACTGTGAGGGGGTCAGTGTATTGTAAAGGTCATCTGTAGTAAGTGGTCTCTGTACAACTATGTTATATGACAAGGCTAAGAAGTGTCGGGGTCAAATGCTAAACGCCACAATGGAGATGCTCTAACCAACATTTACACTCCTGCTAACTACTTCTACGCAGGCAACTGGAGCGAGACGAACATGACAGGGGTCATATGACAAATAATGATAAACTGGTGGTTTAGTTATTGGTTACCTTGATAGCTATTTTGTGCTGTCAGTGATCGAAGTAATCCCCACATTTCTACAGCAAAGGGCAATTACCTCTATTGCCATGCTTACAGTTTTATAGGGCCGTAGAGGTTCTTTTAATCATTTACACTTTTTAGTTTTTACTTTAATGTGAGAATAATAATATTTTCTTATATCATGCCATGAAGATGTTCTTTTATTTTGATTATTGACAATATGGGATACCAGGTATTCCAGGTTCATCATTTGGCCACCATGGAAATTCTACAATTTTTAAATGGCAGTCAACACAACTCTTTGGAGTCATACTGAAAAAAAAAATCATCACTATCATTCTGACTGTGGCAATAAAGAAAAAAAAAATCAATACTCACTGCATTTGAAAAGTAACTTCACTATGAGTTACTTTACTTTACAGTTTTTTTTAATGCAAATTCCGAAGTTTACCATGTAGATACATGTACAAACATCAGGGCCCTTTCATCACTTTATTTTCAGTTTTCAATAAAGGGTTTCTCTTAGCCTTTCCACATAGTTTATTATTGTATGAATATAAACACATTGGAGTGTTTACACCAAATGTGTTGCAGATAATTTCACATTGATGTTGTGGCTTTGTGTCCCACTGCATGGATCAGCCTGGCAAGAGAAACAGCCACAACCTGTTTACTGCGTTATCCAATGTATGAAGATTATGATAATTCAAGTGAGGAATCAAGATTTGTTTTTACACAGCAAGGTCAAAAACATGAGTCATTAGACCTTGTTTCAAAACATTAACATTGAGTAAGGAAAAAAAAATAACTTCTACGCTATCCCTTTTCATTTGTGCTGTATTTATGTTTCGTGTATCTTCATCTCAAACTGCTGACTTTTGGGGTGTTCTCCGTTCAGGTTCAGATTTCCCCGTTAAACAATCGTCTTGTGGCTGTCAGCATATAAACCTGATCTTTTCAGGGATGCTGTCAGCTGTCATTTCCGGGGCTGATTGGAGTCTCCAACCTCCAACCCTCCAGTTTTTATCAAAAACCAGTGTCGAACACATAGTATAATGCTGCTTTCTCCTCAGGAATCTTGCTGCATATTCAACACTGCTCCTGGTCCTAACCACCTCCAGAGTTATGACTCTATCAGGATATAGGGTTCATTGCTTCTTTGCAAATGTTCCTTCCCACATGCTTTCTTTCTAAAGTAGATACTGAAATCGTTTTCAGTTATTGTCATTAATGTGATGCTTGGTGTTTTGTTATGAATTGTATGTGTGTGTATGTATATATATATCATTATCCTACAAGTCAATAAAGATAATTATGTCAGATATATGCAGTGTGCTAATAATGTCGCTGACACCATTTATATTACTTTTGTTCTTACTTAAATGTTTGTTAAACATAAAGTCTCAGTCCTGTCAGTCTGTGAAACAGGCAGACGCTGTACATGTCATTTAACATGTATTTATCACATTCAAATTCAAATTCATTCATCATCTCTTACTGCCATCTGGTAAATGGACTTGAGCTTATATAGCGCTCACCTATCCATTCATATCCATTTCACACATTGATGGTAGTTGTTGCCATGTAGTGTCATCCATCAGAAGTAACTAATCCATTCATACACCACCAAGTGTTTTAAGTGTCTTGTTGCTCAGCCTGGGATCGAACTCTTGACCTTCCAGTTGAGAGACGACGACTCTGCCGACTGACACACAGCCACCCCAAATGGCAGCAACTGTTTTTACACCATGGCTGTTTGTGCTGCCTGAGCTACATTATAGTGTATGTGTGTTGCAAATGTCGCTGCTATACGCAATTAACTCTGCATATACATTTTGTAAAATATCTCTGTGTGTGGATACCTAATTTAGCACCTGGATGAGGGGGTTGCTGGATAATGGGGGAAAAAAATAATTTACAATTCCTGAATTGTTGCCAGTTTAAAATGGCCCCATAAAAGACAAAATAGAAATAAAAAATTCACAATGGAAAGCTTCAATTTATTCATTTATTTAGCTTCAAAGTTAGTTTTTGTTTGTTCAGGAATTATGCCTTTCTTTTTTCTAGTGAGAATGATTTTTTTTTTTTTCTTCCCCCTGCTGACATTTATCTTTAAACATTGCAGTACTTAAAGTCTCACTCAGGAGCCACTGACATGCCCTGCAGGACATTTGGCTGTGAGCTGGACTGTGGCAAGCCTGGAGAGGTCTGTGACTGATTCTAGGAGACTGGGGAGACGGCTGTCCTCTTTTCTTTCTCTGCTCGGATGTTGTAGGTTCAATCTGTTTTTTGGCAAGAGGGGACAGAGTATCCTTTCCTGCTTTTTTTTCTTTTGACTCTGGCTGTGGTGGAGAAGATATGTTTGGTTGGTCAGAAAGAGAAAGTGTTCCTCTTTTTCTATGCTTATTTTTCTGAAGACCCACCTCAGCATGCATACTAGAACAGTACAATAAAGTAGTGTAAAGTAGGTAGGAGGTCCACTGACACCACAAAAATGGCAAAGCTGCAATGGATTAGTTTGACAGTAAAAAGTCAGACAGACATTGATTTTAATAAGATCTGGAAAGCTTCTCGCATACTAGATGACATAAATCAGAAACTTTTGCCTTCACTTTTAGCTGTAAGGCTGCGGCTTGATTTGTGGTGCATTAAATGATAATATGTTTTTCATTTAAATAAAAACATTAAGAAACACAACTATGTGCACATTCCCAAGATACAAAACACTAAATAGATTATTTAAATGTGAGAGGAACAACTTTATCGCCGATATTTACTCCCGGAACAACTACCTTTGCACCCCTGGGTGTCACACATAAGTCAGTTTAACATTTGGTCTGATAAAAAGTTGCACTGCAATATCAGATTTTTCTTGAAGAACAGCCCTGGAGAACTAGAACCTTGAGAGGTCTCCTTTTGCATCAAGCATAAAAAAAGAAGCAGCGTTACATGTTACATTACATTCGCTTCAGATCGCACATTTCACAGTTTGACTTTTCCATATGTGCACATTATTGTGGTCAAAAACAAGATCTTTTTCTTGCCAACATATCTTTCTGTTCAATGAATCCACGCCTCCACCAAGTATTTGTTCATGTTAAGGGTCTCAGAAGGTTAAAGCAACAATTACCAACATCCTTAACATCAATACTGTTCTAGTCGTGCTACATAGAAGAAACTAACCGAGGTGGAAAAGCAGAGGCGTAGAGAGTAACAGGAAAACCGTGGCACAAACTGTTGTGAAACGATGTAAATTTAGAGGGAGAACAGGTAAGTGGTTTCATTAAATGAATACCATCACACATGTGGACTAGGTACCAAATTATCGGGCCAGTTCAAAAGCTGCAAAGCGAGAAAGAAAGGGGAGGCAGAAACCATGAGGACAAAGCCTGAGAGCAAAGCCTGCCTCTTGTCCAGCTTACTGAGTGTAGATAGCTGATGGAGATTAATGTGTTGAGTGGGTGGGCATAGAGGAGAGGAGAGAGAGGTCCAGCCTGGCAGTGCGTGAGTTGGTTGCATGATTGATAGTGGGAGCAGATTGGGGCATGGGGACAACGAAAGAGGGCAATAGAAGGGGTAGTTGGGGGCTAAAGGAAGAGTTGCGAAGTTCAACGTCATGAGTGTGGTCTAAAGGCAGACACTAGATTGATAAGGGCTGAGATGGAAGGGTGGCAAGATGAAGTGAGAGAGGCTGAATGAAGGAGAGGGTCGCAGATTGATGGCAAAGTGCAGCAAGGTGGAGCGGCTGTAGAAGAAAGACAGGAGTGCAATGGAGGGGACACTAAAAGGGCACAGCGCTGGAATTGAAATGTTCAGGCGGTTCAAGACAAATCCGATTTCCATTTTCATGCTGTGTGTGCAAATAACTTGCGGCTAAGTGCATGATGGGATACACATTCACTCCACATCGTTTGGAACCTGGCCGAATAACACCACATCCAGTTCATCAAATTCAATGATTTTACTCATATTATGGTTTTTGCAGTGAGGTAAAATGTAAATTGAGAGTGTTTGAAAGACATATCTACTCCTTCACACACACACACACACACACACACACACACACACACACACACACACACACACACACACACACACACACACACACACAGCAGACACATACATATACTATTTCCCCTACCATGGAGATAAGCAGTAATGAGCTCCGCCGGCACCCTCTACGCACCTCTCACAGTCCTGCAGCTGTATATCTCTCCTTTGCCACATTCTGTCCATTCTCTTATCTTCTGGCCTCTCACCTCTATTACTCCTAACTATTCCTCTCCCCTTCGTCTTTTCCGCCCCTCTCTTCCTTCGTCTTTGCTCCTTCCACCTTCTCATTGCACTTGCTCTGCATGCCTTTTTTTCTTCTTCTTCTTCCGCTCTTTCCTCTGCTGTTTTATCTCTATTTCAGTCTCCTCAATTTCATTTCTGCAAATTTCTTTCTTTATTATTCATTTCTTCAGTCAACTATGAACCAAATTGAAGCAGACGTTGGTTGATTACGCTTCAATAAGTAAAATGCGGTAAAGTTTGACTTTGAAAAAAAAATCTCATTACAATATTACAAAAAAAATCCCTATCATTGGAAAGGCTTTTTTCAGACAGAGGGAAGAGCTGAAAGGGACACAAAATATATATATATATTTTTTTTACAGTTTCGAGATGGGACAGATCTGATGTAACATCATTATCGGTCTGATATTGAAGTAATTTATGGCTCGGATATCAGACTGAAAAAGCTGATCATCGTCTTCACTCAAGGTCATTGGTTACTTTTAACATTCTCAGCTTGCACAGTCTCACTTTGAAGACATTCAGACAGAACTGTAAGAAGTGACCACAAACCACCTCCATCAAGACAATCGAGATGGAACGGCTCCTTCTATATGAAAAGTACAATTCTTACACTTCAGTTAAAAACGTTTAAATTAAAAACCTGACTGACTGCTTCCTATTTGTATGTGAAGCCAACACAAAGTTCAAATACATTTCTTTGGAATAGCTGTTTATGCATTTTCAATCATAGAGAAACACCCCTTTTTAATGCTTTATTTTCTCCTCACTATAACCGTATGTTCAGCATGTACATCTTCTAAACCGGTCACCTGAACATTTAAAGTGACAGAAAAGTTCTCCTGGATATCCATTCGAGGGCAACTTAAATGTTTACTTATAAGTAAAGTTTATGAACTCCAACCAAGCCTTCTTTCAGATCACAAAACACACACAAAAGCCAGGCACAATTCACTCCAACGTCTCGTGCATTATCTACCATATCACCATCTGATACTTACAGTATGTGCAATAATATGTAACGTATTTGGTGCAATAACACTGTTCAACCTTATACTGTGTATTTCTTTCTATATAATTGAATGTTCAGACTACAATGCAGCTGTGTTTGGCTCGTGCACTTTAAAAAAAAAAAACAATTTCATTGTGCACTACAAACAGTTCTTTGCCGTAACACTGTTAATTTCTCCAATGAGGGATGATTACATGTTTATTGTAGCTTCTCTTATCTGTGACTTTAAACAGTAGTCTGTGTCAACTGTTCTGACCTTTAAGGTTTGAATGATGAAGGTTGGTTGCATTATCATAAAAACCTACAGTTTTATTTAACTACAGTATGAGCTGAGCGAGAATGCAAGTGTGATACATCATTTGTATCATCTTAAAGCTTTCAATGTCAGAAAAATGGGAAATGAAGAAAGGCCTTATCGCCTTAGCTCCAGCTCTTAGCCTGTCATCAGCTTGACTGAAAGTTCGAGTATGACAGCATCTCAAGCATGGCAACAGCTGCTAATGAAGCCCCCTGTTGTACCACACGTGTGACGTCACGAAGGCTTCTTTCATTAAAATAAAAAGGCTTGAACCTTTATATAGTTACGGTATTGTTTCTGTTAGTTTTGGCGCTATTTTGAGAAAACCTTCATCAAGCTTCTCAGTTGGGGAAAAAGTTTAGATTAAGATACATACACGTGCACGTTTCATGTCAGATATTTCAGCTTGAGACATATTTTTAATTAATTGAATTGAACTGAACAACATACTCATCTAAAATTGAACAGATTGGGATGGGATAAAAATGGCAATGATAAAGCTCCAGGGACCAGGATAAGAGTGGAAGCAATAAATTGCTTCCAGGTTGGATGGTAGGAACATCTGAGTCATATTTAGTTAAATTTAAATGGATAATAGTACCTGAAATAACTGCAGTTTTTGAAATATCTAGATCAATTAAAAAAAAAATATCCCCTGGACCTTTTCAATTGCATAGAAAAAAATAGATAAAGAAACTGTCTCCAGGAGCTTGGAATAGATGAGTCCTCAGTTGATGAGGATTCAGAAAACAGAAAGAGAAGAGGAAATTGGAATACAATATAAAACTGGCAACACTAAATCCTTTGACACTACATGATGACATTTTCCAATTTCTTTTCCACCTGTTTAGGGTCAGCAAAAATGACAATCTATTAAATGTTACATATTATTCTCCTTTACAACAACTTTACAGAAGTCTCAGTCAGAAATCCTCAAAGCTTGCCACCCCTGTGTATGTAGCTTTAAATTCAAATGAGCTGTGCTTGACCACACGCCCCAAGAAAGGCTTGAGTGGCTTGGGCTTTCTTGCTCCATGCCCTACTGTTAATGGTGGAAAGGGAGACTCTTTAGGCCCGGACACACCAAACAGATGGCAAATAATTAGTGGCAACGAAGGCTGACAGTGGCGTCACCTCCCGTTGTCTTTTGTCTTGCCTAAAAAGTTGCACTTCAACTCACTGCAAAGATGATTGCCAACCACCACGTATGTTATGTGTGAGAGGAAACAACTTTCTATGCCAGCAGGTGGTAATAGTCCTTTGTTATGATACGAGAAAAGATGTATCAACGTTGGTCCAACTTGGACCGATGGCTGACGATCTTCATGGTGTGTCAGGGATTTTAGGGCTTTCAGACTTGCAAAAAGTGCAAAAAAATATTGCGGATATTTCCAGGAGGAGTGTTAGAAAAACATGGTAAAGTGTATCTTACATAATTTGTGACCTTTAATGTCTGAATTTAGTGCATTATTCTTAGTCATGATCAATAACATGCTGTTTCGTCCCATTTAGTTTTTCATTCTGAGTTTCTTGTTCCATGGTTTAGTCAATATCATAACATTTGATCTATCAGAAGGTCCCTAATTTTTTTTTTTAAAAGAAGGGTTGAATTTAAACAGGAAGTAAAGCACCCTCAGCGTAAGACAATACAATAAAAAATAAATAAATAAATCGGCAATTGAAACTGAACTCTGCAATTAACATTTTCATACAGCTTTGTTTCCTTTCCCATTTGGGGTGGTGGCCCAATAAATGAATCCTGACACTTTAACTATTCTAAGTATGTAACCAGATAATGACAGCTGGGAACATTGAAGCTGTTTGTCTGGAGGCTGTTTCTAGATTGATCGAAAGTTAGGTTGACATATAATTTCCTGGCTTTGGTGGGGGCTTCATCACTCTTATTTAGAGACTTATTGGTGATGTCATTGAGACTATAAGTCCATATTTTATACAGTCTATGAAAACAAAATGACTGGGCAAAAAATAAAACTATTTGGGTTGTACCATAAAACCTGTATCGACTTGCTTTACACATTTTACAGATAATTGTGGTGTCCACTTGTATTAGCTAGAAAATAAATGTATACATTCTTTGGCATCTCTACATTAATTTCATAACAGTTTATTATAAATTCAATTAGTTAGGCATTATGTGGAATCATTTACAGAGTCAATTTAAGGGCTTGAATGTCTGTGAATTTTCTCTCAAGATTTATGTGGTTGTGTTTTATCTTTTAAGGCTGCCATACTGGACATGTTTATTTTACAAAAGATCAATAGGATGGTGCTTGGTTACATGCTGGGTTACAAAACGTTGGAAGGTCGTGCTGCAACACAGAGAGAGAGAGAGAGAGAGAGAGAGAGAGAGAGAGAGAGAGGGCCTTTGACACCAACTGGCTTTCTTTTTTTGCATGTTCTTCGCTCTTTAAACCATTATTTTTTCATCTGCACCTGCGATCATTCTTCCAGTCTTCATGCACTCATCAATCCTGCTCATATATCTGCTTTCCTTTCAATTCAACTTTTTCTGCATACATCCATATCCTGCCTTCATTTCAATTGCCTCCCACTCTTTTTCATCTGCCCCTTCATTTTTCTACATTGCACTTTATCCCCATCTCCCTCTGCACGATGGTGTGTGTTTGTGTGTATAGCAGCTGGTTGCTTGTGGTTATTTTTCAGGCAGCAGCCCAGAAGATTGGACTGTCATAATCTATGCTCCTGAGTTATAAGTGTTTGTAACCCAAACCTCGGGACAGGACCATTTTTCCTCTTTTCCTTCTCCCAACCCCCTCTCTCTTTCCATCCCTCCCGATGATCACTCGCCTCCCAGTGACCACAACTCAAAGTCTTGCAATTGATTGACACCAAAACACCATAGACTGTGTTGCAAAAGGTCATGGTCACGGTGCTTTAAATTTGGCAATTTGTTGCCGGACATCTCTTGAGCCACAATTCAACATATATGGATGAGAAGACAAACCTGGAGTGGAGTGAGAGGTTGAGTTACATATTCTTTCCTCTCTCTGCACAGGGCCCATGTATTGGGTGGCTAATAAACAAACTAATGAGCTAAGTTGACGAGACAAGCAGGCTATAGTAAGCTTAAAAACGATACCTGCCATTTACTCAGGAGCAAACAAATATTTTTGAGCAACAGCATAAAGTAATTTATACAACCAATATCAAACAAATTTTGAAAAACTAAAGGTCAATGGCTCAAATTAACTGAGGTTATGCCTAATGAACAGCTAGGGTACTAACCCACTCGTCCACCAAAGTGACCTGAAAGACATTTAGTTTAATTTATTAGTTTAGTTGTCAGGGACCATGTACAAAACATGTAACATTGAACTCACAGAAAAAAAAGATGCATTGTACCATATTATTTAGCTAATTTCCATCTGCAGTCAACACAGAATACATACACAATACAGTAAAACATATACATTTATATCATGTCACAATAAATACACATAGCTGAGACTCCACCCACACACTACATTTAAAATAATGTTTGCATCTTCAGAGTTAAAATAATTTAAATAAATAATTAAATAATTTGATATATTCACTTCATCATGTCATGAGCTTGTTTTTCCTTTAATGATAACCTGCTAAATATGATCTTCTGCATGGAATTAATCACATACTGAAACAAACTGTTGAAACTCTATTGCGAAATATTACATTTTTCAGTCTATTAAAATGTCGGTATGTTTTTGAACCAGGTTGATCCTGCCTCTGGAACACAGCCTAGCTCTCTATTTTTTTTGCATTCAGAGAGATTTAATTGTAAAGGGTGGGCTTATTGTAGCGCTACACCCATTATGATTAAAGAAAAAGGGTAGAAGTGTGCACTCTGCTCTTCATCACAAATCTGCACGTAGGTGTGTTTGAATTTTATTTGAAAATTAAAAAAGTTAAGAACAATATCAAGTGCAAACATCATTTGACACCACAACGTCCTCTGCTTTCTCTTTATTCTCACAACCATTCTTCTTTATTGTCCTCCAAATCTCCTTCATCCCTACCTGCCACCCCATTTTTATTTCCATGCACGTGAGCAGAGTCAGAGAGTTTTCAACTCATTTAACGCGTTCAGTTCATTAGAAAGATGAAGCGCGTTCCCTCTAATGGGTACTTGAGCTGCAACAAGGGAGAGCAGATTGCCTCCCTCGCTTGCTAAATAATTAGACTGAGGGGAAAAGGGAAGCAGCACACAAGAGGGGCCTGGGTGTGTGTGTGTGTGTGTCTGTGAGGGGGGTGCTTTAGGGGTGCTTGGTGGAGGAAAAGGAAAACAGAAAACAATTTCTTCAGTCTGGGGAGAAGTATAGGACATTGGGAGAAGGAGATGGCTTGAATACAGCTGGTATGTCTGTACTGACATGGTTAGGTCCTTTAAAGCCACCCTTTTACCTTGAATCAATCATACAGTATACTGGAAGTGAAGCTCATGCCCAGATAAAAAAAGAGAAAGAAAGAGAAGCAAAAGAGAAAACAGGAAGAAAGACCCTTGTGGGATCTAGCCAGCGACGAGAAAGGGAAATAGTTTTAAAAGACTTCTTGTCCTTTCTTCTCGTCTGCTTTTCTATCGAGGGGCTTTCTCTATCTCTGGTATTGAGTCGTGAATTAAACCTCTATTACCTCTTTGTCATTATTTACATAAGCTCCAGCTCTTTCCTTCCAGCACCACCTCAGGCACGCTCTTGGAAAGTAATCAACGTTCCTAAGGATTCAATGTTGGTGTTTTCTGGTGACTCATCTCTGGGGAGATAGCCATAACGATTGAGTCATACTTTGGGAACAAATCTGTTTTCCTCTGAGGCAAAACAGAAATAAGATAATAAGAAGAATCCGGCAGCACTGCGCTGCAGTAAGACATGGACACACGCATACACTCATTTACTGCTTTATGCTGTCTATTTGTCTCCCTCTCTCTCGTCTATTAGGGCCTGACTGATCCAAAGGATGTGGGCTACATCATAACTTCACTGCACTTGGACATTTAAAGCCCCTGCCCCCTATTAAACCCTGTCAATGTGACATGGTCTTGAAGGGTCCAAATCCTTCTCCCCACCAGAAGGGAAACCTTTATCTTACACACATCAGAACAAGCAGTAGATAGGATTTAACTGTCTTACTTCAGAGCCTATACTTACACTTGTTTATGTCTTGTTTTGCCATGAAAACACAGCACTGATCCAATCTCTGTATCTTCTTATTAAACTAATATAGAAATGTCAACAGCAATAAAAGGAGGAGCAGCGAGAGAGCGAGTGTTTCTCAAAACTTTAAGCATGCCTTTGAAAAGGAAGGAAAGCGATTTTTTTTTTTCCCCAAGCCCTTGTGCACTCTCCCTGGTAAGAGTTGCAGATGAAATCAGCTAATCTCAAACACTAATCCCTGCACCTTAGTAACAAAAGTGCATTGTGCCTAAAAAAAAAAATCTTGCCGACCTAGACTTATCTGTAAAATAAAGCAGCGCTGTGGATCCAACAGGGGGGGCCGCACAGACAGAAGGCAAAGAAAAAAAAAAAGGATGAAAGGGGAAAAAAAAGATTTATGGAAGGTTAGGGGAGGTTTATGAGATTTGGGAGCCGCATTTGTTGGTAGAGAGAATATGATTTGCTTTATCAGTGGCAAACAAGATGTTATTTATGAAATAAGGGTTTGTTTTGCTCTGTTATGAGGGCAAGGCGAAGCAAAAAGGTGCATCTCATATCGGTCTTTGTCCTGTGCCTACTTTTTTGCTCCTTCTCTTCCAGTGCTAAGTGGTATTTATTTAAGACCGTTACGATGCAGTTTGAGGTGGGTGCTCAGTCCTGCTTTTAAGTTTAAAGGCAAAAAAGATGTTTGAAGAGTTTGTCATGCATTTAATTAGGAGTGGATGAGGTCAAAATCAATGTTTGTGTGTGTTCATCAGAGCTGCGCACCTTTTTGAAACAAACAAAATGATGAGGGGTCGCCTGTTGCTCTGAGGTAGTGGGTTGGCTTTCAAATGGGAGCTTTGTGGTTTGATAATGTGGCTCTGTCTGAGAGCTTAAATATCATTAGAAGGCTATAAAAGATTTCTTACAGTACAGAGTAATTAGTTGCTTTGCGTGGCACTTGATTATTAGCAGTAAGGCAGCAGCATGCTGACCACAACAATGATCCTTAGAAAGACCAGATTTTTTTTTTTACCTGCTTTTTGTAAACATAACGTTCAGCATGCCTGCTATGAATTGACGCTACACAAATAAAGATTGACAAAGATTGATGACCTCTAGGGTTGCCTTTTAGTCATAGTCTCAGTGCAACATTTAAAAGGGGTAATATGGACGCTCAGACCATTTAGATTTATGTGTGCATTAAGGAATTTAAATTGACACATTTATTTGTCTGTACCAACCAATGAGTTTGCTAGTTAATAGATCCAGCTTTGAAATGTCATCCTCTGGAACTATGTCCCAAAATCCTGAAAGATTTTTAAATTTGCAACATGATCACACAAAGCAATATTTTGAAGGAATTTCAAGTAAAAAATTAGAGTAAGTTAAAGTATTTCACGTCAGTGCTTTAACAGTATTGAATATCAGTTGATTAAATTAATGAAACATGTAGAAATCCTTCAAAGTAAAATATTTGTAACATTGTTCCTGACATAGAGCTTAATTAATAGCATTACAAGTGAAGCCTGCATTAATGTTCAACCCTCTCTTGTTAAATTCATGAGTCTGCAAGTTTAGTGAAGCCTTGGCACTTTGAGTTAGCCTCTGATTCTGCCTTCCCTAACCCTCCTTTGATGAGTTATTTTTGTCACAGCGCCTTCCTGATCGAGAGGAGGACAGATGAGGTCAGCATTACTGTCATCTCATTTCTGGCCTCTTATGTCTGATATGGATAAGCCTTGATAGCTGAGCTTACAAAAATATTAAGGCAATAGTGTTCCTTTTTCTACACAGAGCAAAAGAAAATAGTCTTATGATATCAATCATATAAAATTACTTAATCAATAATCAATGAAAAGGAAAAAGATCACAGAATACCGCATCAATCAAAAATTGCTTCGTTAAACTGATTTGGCAAGGCACAGAAAACAGATTGAGGCAAGTCAGGTTGCTTTAAGGGGATTGTTCCAGAGAGTAAGACATACGTGTGTGCATGAGGCTTTCTCTTATCTTGTGCATCTGTTTGGAGCCTCAGCTGTGCATGTGCTTTTTTTTATTGCGAGGCGGTCAGAAAATGCAGACATGCAAATGATCAGTAGGGTTGGGCTGTAGAGAGAAAGGAGATGTGACCATGGGTCTGCACAGCAACAGGTATAGGCACTCCTATTGTGCTCAGTTAAACAACACATTTAAAAATGTGTTTGTCTGGTATTTATAGAGTTCAGTGTAATTGTAATAAATCATTTAAGCAAACATGCAAACATATCAAAATAGGTCAAAACACTGTCAAATTTGACTGATTTGAAAATGCTACCAAATGGAGAGCAAATTGGGAGTATTAACTAATCCATTGATACACATTCAAACGCTGCAGAAGCAACCTGCAGGAACTGGTGATTGAACCCCGGACCTTCAAATTGTTAGATGTCCGACTTTACCACCGAGTCACAGACATATACAGTGTTTGTATCAAATGTATCTTCATGTAGCATCTGGATTATGGGACAGTGCACCAAAGCAAATCAGAAGCATTGTCCTCTGACATAACCCCCCCTACCACTCGCTGATGTTTGCTGTCTGATAAAAAATCAACAACAACTCCTGCTTCTATTAGAAAAAAAACATGTCCACTGTCTTTCAATCCCCCTGGCATTTCAATAGCTTGACTGTCAGTCACGGCTTCAGAAATGAGCATACAGTACGTGCGGGAAAGGAGGGTGCTGCCAGGGCTGCCGATCCACTTGGGGCCAAGCCAGTTATATAGACTGCTTCCCTGTAACCTTTTGGGCAGATGTGAATACATACAATCAAACTTGGGTGCGCACCAAACCTCAGTCTGACCCAGTTCAAAAAATCATACGCCTTTTTGGATGTTACAGTCTCCCGTTGTCGTGCGCATTATATGAACAATGGTTTGGTCAGCAGAACAGTGTTGTTGTTTGCTTCAATCGCCTCCTTTTATGATAAACATTGTAGATTACCTATTAAAATCTTTTGTAATCCTTGGCTATATCCTTGAAGTAATTTAAGACATAGAAATTAAAAAATTTAATTATAACAAACAATATTCCTGGATTTACCAATTTATGAATTCAAAATAAATTAAAAGTCCCAAAAAGATGAAATATGCAATTTGATCTGCAAAAGTTAAGTTCAAAATGTATTTATAGTCTGTTTTTAGTCCACAGAAAAAAAGGAAGCCATCCACCGACGTGGCAAAAAGAAGCGCTCTCACCAGGATAGGAGGATGAATAATCCGGTCAGTCAAACTGTTTTTGTCTCAGCCATGCCCTACATATATATCGCGCGTGACAAGATGTCTAGTTTTCAGCCGCTTTCACAGATGTTCAGCGCTCTTTTCTTTTATTATCCAACACTTTAAAACCAAACAGACAACATAACAGCAGCTGCAGCCATGTTTTCTTGGCGCTTCCCTTTTCAGTATTTTCCCCCATGGCACTCTGATTCCCCTCCTTACCCCTGCGTCACATCCTGCTTTTATATCCTTGACCATATTCATCATATCACTGGTTGTTTGCCCACGCATTTTTTTTTACACAATGGAATATTTTCGTACCTTTACTAAACAGATGCAAATGTTTCAATAACAAAAGGCCAACTTTTTGTTATTCTTTGAAACATTCTAGACATCATTAATCATTTTTACAGACACTCAAATATTATGTGGCACTGTCACAGTATCAAACGCTTTTGCTGCTCAAAATGTTCAATACCAGGACGAGTACAGCGCGCAAGATCTCCATACTCTACTTTCATTTCGAAATTATCGCTTTACGCAGCCACAGACCTTTTCATCCAATGATTAAACAATCTTTGTATATATGTGGTTGTCTTTACAAATGTGTGCAAAAAGCAATGTCAAAACGAACCGAAAAAATTGTATTTGGTCTGGATCAACCAAAGCGAACTGAAGGACTTTCCTGCTGTAAATACACACTTACGCACCGGAACACAATGCTGCGTTTGGTGCCATGTAAATCAAGACTTGGATTTATTCCACTGCCACTGTGCAGTGAATGTTTGTTAATTCAGCACAAACACAGGTAAAGGATGTGTAATGTGTGTGTGTTTGTGTGTATGTGTGTGCACACGGACGTGCCCCATTGCTGGCTGTGCTTAAAATGCAAAATTAAAGTGACATTTAAGATTCAGTTTACAGCCCCCCCTACTCAAAACGTGCCTGAAAATTAGAAAGAGAAAAAAATCTAATTGTAACATAATTAACACATTTACAGTTTGAAGAAAAGCTTATCATTTAGCAATGTGTGTGAAAGTGTATGTGGATGTGTGCACATTGTTTTTTGTGTGTGAGGAATCATAAAAATAGAAAATGCTGACCTCTGTCCTTTTTACAATGCTTTGTCTCCTAACAGTAGGATCAGGCTTCACTGACAAGCGCTACCATCTCTTTGCTTCTACATTCACCTGCAAAACATGCTGACAGAACAGTAAGTATAGCATTTTTTTTTTATAGGAAATGAAATACCAGTGCAAAAAAGTTGCCAGAAGTATATCACTGCAGATTAAATATTTTGTTATTATAGCAACTTCTTTAACTGAAGCTTACGCCCAGAGAAAAACGCCAAAGTCAACATCTTTGTACATCAAGTATACTTCCATTTAAGATGAAAGGGCAAATGCTGTTTATTCAAATAATCTGAAAGGTACTGGTCATGTAAAGTTCACCTGACTGCAGTTCCATAGTGATAAAACAAAAGATTGTGACTATGGTTCTATGAATCCTGAATGACTGTCAGGGGTGGGCTTTAAGTACTAAATTATACCATATCCCACATTCACAGGTCAAGTAGCATTACCAATAAAGTTATGTGTGACCACATGCTGACCATGACTGGGCAATAGTATTTGGGTGTCATCAGAGGATGTATTCCTGCAGACTCTTCTTGCAGACCCACAAGGATTCTGGATGACCAAATCCTCTGGGATTCATCCAGGATTCTATAAAACCAGAGTTTCATTTCTGTTTAATTTTGTCCTTCCTGACCACCAGAGGCAGTGCTTTAAGCACTAGATGATGTATACCAACAGAGTCACAAGAATTCACATTGAAAAAGACTGTGGGGAAAGGAGGTAAGAATGTTCTCCCTGCAGAATATGGGGAAGGTGCTGGGTGATGACCATGAAACCGCAGGACAAATTTCCTCCAGGGGAACCACTCTTATTGCTGCATGTGATGTGGCAAAACTACTTGTGAAGGGTGACTGCCAGCCTTATATGCATGGTTATTAACATCCACTATCCAGTTCAATAACCTCTGTCTGAAAACACCACTCGGACAACTGGATACACAAACAGTTGGTCTGACATACGTATAATGGCTTTACTGTCAACATTGCCCTTAAGGCTTGAAAAGCCCTGACCTGGTGTACCTTCTACCCGACGGGGGTTTAAAAAATGCCAGCTGTATGGGCGGATTGAGGTTAGACATTGATTCAACCTTTGTGTTAAGGGCTGGAGACCTCGGCCAAAAACAACAAAAGATTCAAAGGTGCTGAGCCATCCATGCAATGGGCAATCTGTCTCTCAACACGTCATCTGTAAAGTACCTATGAAATTAACTATAACTTAAGAGAGACAGAAAACATACAGGTAAGCTCCTGCCCAAACCAAAACAACATAACTCATTTATCAAAAACATCAAGTGTTTGCTGATTGGGGGGAAATTAAAAGGTTTAGAGGAAGCACCTTCACCAGATGTGGATTGTACATCTGGAGCATTGGGAGTTCTCGTGAGCTGAAGGGTCAATTTGGCCTGCTGTGAGCAGTCAGTGTGAACAGCAAGACTGATTGAATAGATCTCTCTCAATGCACGCATCGTACATGGAAGTAATGTCACGTGTCTCTCAGTTGTTTTATTTTGGACAGCGAGTTGTCGCATCGTCCCTATTGTGGTCTGAAAAAAAGACGTCATAGCTTCCCATGTCACACACATAGCACTAGTTGGCTGGTATGTAGACAAGTAAATAAACATTCATGGTATACATCTATAGCGTTATAACCTTTCTAAATGCACCCGTCATATGCCAGTCTGATTCCTTTGGTTGGTTTATTTTGCACTGCGAGTGTGTCAAATATCACAGCATCCATAGCACTTTGATATAATGAATTGATGATGATGATGATTGACATATGCAGACAGGTTTTACATCAAACAATCAATATTTACTTGTATAGCACCTTTTTCATACAGTAAATCAATTACATCAACCCCACCCACCCCGTTCATGAAAGACAATAACACAAATCAGAAAGTGTTCTATGTTACTAATATATACGGTGAAAATTAACTGCGCTAACTGTGCTGACATGCCACATTGTTCTCCTGTGTACTGGGAGTCTTTAGTTCTCTTTCAGTAAAACGACTGAATCACATGACAACATTATTCGGCTGACCAAGGTAGAGAAACTTCAGCTGACAGCAAATGTTTAGCTTAAAGCTTCGGTGTTGATTTCACACAAATCTTAACACAGCTGTTGAATCGTGTCTGTTTAGTATGTATGTGTGTGTTTAAAATGAATGGAAACCAGCCAGTTGAGTCACAGAGTTAAAAGCTTGTATACATTTGGCAGCTGGTGCTGGCAGGTAATCCAGTCAGGTAATGAATGAAATCTGTGCCAGAAACAGATTTGCTTTGAATGAAGAGCTGAACAGACAAGGAGAAGAGGAGAGAAGAGATGAGTGGTAAAAGTGTTTCCCTTGCATTAGTATCACATGTACTATGATATGGTAAAATCCAATTAGATGTAACGTTGTATAGCACAAACAGATCCTTTGCCTGGAAGATACAAGCTCTGGCAGGAGTTTATCCCCTCTGCCTTACTTCTTGTCAATGCATGCAATGTTTTTTTTTTCTTGACGTACAGTATGCAGTGTTTTTTCTAACGTTTTTATGATTTAGTGTGTGACGTCTTTATGTATAATTAATTATTGAGGCTTTCTGTACAGAATATAGCTAGGTTAAGATTCTTTTCAAAAACACAGGCACTATACTGATCTGAAGATGGAAAAAAGATCATATATGATCTGCTTGTTAACAGATGCCACCATTGCAACAAAAGTTACATTCTTTATCCAAATGTATATTGAGCAAATGTAAAAAAAAAAATAGTATTAAAAGCTTACTTTACTTCAGGTAACATGACAAGGCAGCACAATACCACCTGTAAGTACTTAACATTATGTTGTTGATCATTGCTACTAATTAGTGGAAGGCCCACATAGGACTGTCCTGTTTCAAATGCATGAAGGCTCCTAGTGGCAAGACCATTGGGAGCAATTTGGGGTTCAGTGTCTTGACCAAGGACACTTCAACATGTGAAGCTGGAAGCATGAAAGACTCTTTCTCTGAGCTTCAGCCGCCCGCTGAGAGAGTTGAAGGAGAGGAACAAGACATACTTTGTAAATCCCTCTGGGATCCCTTTATTATCTACACACAGGTCTGAAACAACTGGGATCTAGTCACATTTTAATATATACTGTAGAGAGATGTCAAAGGGAGGTGACTGCAGTCTGGCACCACCTGCATTAAGGGGTGGTCTTTAAAATAAAGAGAAAATATGACAGTATTTTCTTATTTTTGTGGGGGCATTATTTCTGCATTTATTTATTTACACTGGATCCTAATTTAGGTTAGTTTTTAGGTTAGTTGTTACCATATGGCACAATTGAAACGTTCTCTCAGCAGCTGTTAATGTCTTATCCAAAAGGCTAAAGCTATGCTGACTATTGCTAACATCTGAGCCATCCTGTGATCTGACTGAAAACCTACGGTGAAGTTATAAAACATTCATTCAAGAGATCCGTTGAGTGAAATGTTTTGTTGATGACCACTTACTGTGCAGAATAAGTGGAGATTGGTGAGACGAACAGAAACCAGAGGCAAGTAAATATTTTCGGCCCAATTGGACTAGAGTAATGAAACATTATGCAGCAATTCTTGAGGCAGTAATCATAAACTCACTCAATTACAAAAATAACAGCAAATAAAGATTTGAAAAAGAATGTACTGTAAAAAAAAGTGTACTGTAAATTATCTAACATTATTTTAGTACTTCATGTGGATAATGAATCAATTTCTGTTAGTGGCCATGTATACTTGAAAATGATTCAGGCAGCAAATAACAGATGTTTCTGGCTTCCAACCTTTTTTCTGAGCATGAATCAACACTGCTCCAAGCTTATGCACTTTAACACAAGGCCGAACTTCACAGGGATACATTAAGCCAATTGCTCTCTTGTTGGTTGGCAGTGTGGAGCTATCTGGTTTAACAGCAGTGGCATTCAGTCTCTTTAAATGATGATAAATCACGTTACAGAAGGCAGGAACGGCCACTTTCAATACTATATCACTAAGCTCTCAACCTCTCTGTCCGTGTTCTTGTAATGCCTCCTTCACATTGGACTTACGCTTCTTTCTTCCTCTATTTATAGCCCTGAGTAGTTGTCATCTTATGTGCAAAACAATTGCAAAATGTATTGATTGTGGGTGAGGTTTATCTGTACAAAAGACTTGTCTCTTAAACCTTTTTTTTTTCTCCATATTTCACACACATCTTAAAAATATACATCCTGATTCAAGTCACTGAATGGAGTATTGGCTCTTGTGTTTTTTTGTTTTTGTTTCCGCAAGGAACCCAGGTTGCATCATGGGGACCCCATTGTGTTCCTCAGGAAAGAAATATACACCTACAGTATGTACTGTAGAAACAGGTCAGGCATGCTAAGGTATTGAGGAATTTTTTTGAACCCTTTTTCAAGGCTTTCCCACCCCATGTAAGCCTCTCCTTTATTTGAGTACAAAGTGAGGCTCTGATATCTTTTTTTTAATATTTGCAAGAAGAAACTATAAACTATCAACAGGTATTTGTATTGATTCCGACACAGCAGTGATGGCAGTGACCTATGATTTGATGGAGAAAAAACACTTCATGCATCACATTTCTTTTCAGAGAAAAAAAAAGCATAAAAAGAAATGTTTGAATAATGGAATGAGCTCAAGGTTTTTAGCTTTTCAATTTGAAAGCAGAGAAAATATTTCATTTATAACCAGTCATTACTTTTATTTCTCGGGCTTTCTGCACATACACAGTGCACTCACATGAAACATCTAATAGTTTGAATTACCTGAAGAACCTGTGAGTCAAGTTTTTTGTTTGTTGCCATGACTGGCAGGGTTGACTTTCATTTTCCCCTAAACAGTTGGTCCAAATCTTGAAAGGTAATGTTTAATATCATATTCCATTGTACTTGGGAACAATGACATCTTGTAAAACACATGTTTTAGTTTGTTTTACATTTTTCAGTGTCAGTATTTAAGATGTATTATTGTTGTTATTAGTGTTCAAACATTTTGCCTTAGACTGGATTCTTTTTTAAGAGTGAAAGTCAGAGAAATTAAAATGTCTTGTTCAAAATGCTAAAATTACCCAACCCAGAGAAACTTTTGTCTCAGTGAGCACTTCATCAAGCATTTGAAAACATGCAGGCTTGCCAATGTTTTCAAAGTGTGACTTGGCATAAAGCAACCATGTAATTAAATTATTAACATTGTTTGCTTCATTTATTTTCAGCATTTAATGTTTCTTCGATGGAACAAATGTATTTTTAACGGCTACTTGTTTGTTTGGGATGGTTAGGAAGGTTAGAGACTTTTTTTTAAGATGAATAATCTCGTTCACTGAACGTCACCCTAGGGAGTTATTTCTGAACAAACAAAAGCTATGTTTACATGAAGTTACTTCAGATAATGCTGCTTTAATATGTCCAGCATTCCTTTGCCAAAAATAATTATTCAAAAAACTGGTACTTTCTGTCTGAATGACTTGTCACCATTTGAACTCACATCTTTATTGATAATGTGTTGTGAAACCCTGGTCAAAATGAATGGTCATTGGACTTGAGCTTGTATTTCACATTTCCAGTCTTCTGACTCAAAGCACTGTTTCACTGCAAGTCACGTCCATTCATACACTGCTGGCAGAGGCTGCTCTATAAAGTGAACATCAGAAGTAACAAATCCCATTCATTCACATTCCCACGCCGCCGCCAAAGCAGCGGCAGTGTCTTACCCACGGATACCTTGGATATGTTACTGCAGGAGCTAGGTACTGAACCCCCAACCTTCAGGTTGAGAGATAACAGACACTACCACCTGAGCTTGTCTTAAATGTAATAGACCTTGAATTAAACAACGTATTGTGCACATTAAATTTAATTCTTAAATTTAGTCAGATTCCAGGTGGTAAAAATGAAAATGAAAGGAAACAAGCCTTAACTCATCCTGCACACTGCACTAGTTCACCCTAGAACTATGTTTGAGCTAGCTGTTTTCCATAAGACCACATGGCTTTATGAATCAGCTTTTGTGAGCCAAAGCAACAGGAAAGAAGTCTTCCAGACGGAAAAAAAAGGACATGGGCAGCGAGGCATACATATTCCTGGTTGTCAGAAAGAATGAGGAGCTTATAGTGGGCTCTGGAAGGAAGCAGGTCAGGAACAATACCTTTATTAATATTAATTAGTCCTTGGTGAGGGCAGTGGAGGGCTTCATGTTTTTGTGTGTGAAAATCAAGTGTGGCCTGGGTGTTGAATCTTACTGAGTGGTGAAAATGCAGGGCAGAGGCTGTTTCACCTTAGAGTGCTGAAGGAAACTCCATAAAGGCCCTTTAAAGAGTGTTAAAAGTATCTGAATAAAAAGTGCTGGTGCTTTTCTATTCCTTGCATGTGATATTATATTTACACCAGACATTCCCAGAACAAGGCAAATTGCACTTTTAAGGATTCCAACCACCTATATAAAGCCAATTTCCACATGCTGTGGTTGGCTAGGAGATATTGGACATATCAGGCCAGATTGTGTGGAGCAGGTTTAGGGGAGTCGATAATTGGCCTAGTATTAAAGAAGTCTGACATGATGCCATTTGATGCTGGTTGGAACAGTATCTGTGAGATCAACTGTGCTATCCAAGAGGAGACACTGGCCCTGGCACATATTGCGTTTGTATAATAGCCTATCATCAGTTAAGATTCTTATCTGGGAAATGATTTTGATCTCACAGTAATGGAATATATTGAGCATGTTTTTTTTCTTTTTCTGAGCTCCAGGTGTATAGAAAAATGAAAATCCTGATTATAAAGTAGTTTTTCTTTTCATGTCACCCTTAAATGACCCCATCATCACTTCTTTTCTCCTCTCTCC
Organism: Symphodus melops; assembly: GCF_947650265.1. Classification (NCBI taxonomy): domain Eukaryota; kingdom Metazoa; phylum Chordata; class Actinopteri; order Labriformes; family Labridae; genus Symphodus; species Symphodus melops. The sequence goes on along the minus strand of NC_136692.1, from coordinate 19,577,498 downwards.
CTGTCTTCTGCACATTCTGTTCTTGTTGATTTGTATTAAATTAGATGGAAAAAGACATAACTATAGGAGAACCAAGACCGTGAAAAGTTTTCACGTCTGCCAAACGATGAATGTGCGTTACAATGCTTGTTTTCCTGCTTTATCTCAGGTGAGGGAATGTGTTTTTACTCAGTGGCTATAGTCATTACTTCCAGGCTGTACTTTGGTATGTGAAACTGCATTATATTAGACATCTACTTATTTACCCGCTGCTATTAAGAAAATCAATTTCACCATTCTCCTCTGTTAGAAATAAACTTTGGTCTCTTAGATGTTTTTTTTTCTCTGAAGTAATTGTGCAGTTTGCAAGCTGAGTGTTATTTTAAAACATAGTGACCCAAAAGAATAGACTCTGATATAGTTTTCCTAAACTTCATAAGGAAATATGAAATTGCAGATAAAGCAAAACAATTCCAAACCTAGCAGGTCTGACATATGCCTTGAAAGATGGAACTGCCAGGCTCCTCAGAGTCTCTAACTATTCTGACAAAAAAACAAAAAAAAATGCTTATCTACAAAAGGCTGATGCCTGTTTCCAAGTCTCAAAGGCACACTCGGGGCATCGGTTCAGACTGTAATCACTGTTTAGGGATTCCCTGCATCAGCAAGCTTTTAAATTAGATATAGAGTAAAGGAAAAGTGGATTCACGAGTTGAGATTAGAATTGCATTGTAGCTTTAATAGAAGCTTTTCTGGGAGACAAACACCCACTCAAAGCACTCATGGAACACCAAGTAGAAGGCTTCCCTACTTGGAGATTATAAACCATGCAAATGGTTTGACACATTCCCTCACATGTGAACACCTAGGGGCCAGTGGAAGGTCATTGTGCTTAACCTAATGAAAGTTTTTTTTAAAGGTCGTTCTGACCTTAAACACCACAGTGACTTAAAGAAATTCCTAACATCAGTCATAAATATCTGACCGCTCAAATATAACTATTTAATCCAGCCAAAGCCACACTGACACAACAAAATATGTTCTTACAAATTCAGTAAATAGAACATGACTGTGCGCTGGCACACTGAATATTTCAATACTATATTTCTTGTCACTCAGTCCAAAATGCAATATTCAGTACTAACTAGTGTCCTGCATGCTGCCCGTAGTTCCTCTCACCTCCGCTCTGTTACGCAAAGGGATTTGAGTTGCTGTCCATGGTGCTGATTCTGACAGGACTCACCATTATTGTTGTGTCTAACATTGTTGTTAGCATGAGTAAGAACCTGCTAATTATTCAAGTCAGCATCATATTTTGCCATCTGTATGCTGAACAGTAGCTGAGTCTTGAGTGCTGCAGTTCTCTTCATGAGAGCATACTCTGTATTCATAATGCCTTCCTCCAGAACTTAAAGAATGATATGGATATTATAGTACTCTATCCTTGTTAGTTGTCGTCTGCAGAGGTTGGTTAGTCAGTTACTCTGCCTACTCTTCTGGGAAGTAATACTTTTGTTATTGTCTGCTGTATCGGCTTCATAATGAATAATAAAATAACTCTGGGAAAACCATAATCTGCTTCAGTGAGCATCTGCACCTGGGGCTGATTCTCTTTTCACTGAAAGCAACACTCATAGAATTGTTCATGCAATTACATGGTGTCCTGTAATGACAATGAGTCAACTTAAAACCAGTTTGATGTAACTGTAAATATACTTTGCCAATAAAGCCGATGATGTTTATGAAGGTATTGATATGCTATGCCCCTCAATGTTTGTTTTTTTTAGTTTTGTATGTTGACTGCTTTTTAAATGGCCTTGAAATGTTTAAACGAGCGCAATGTCAAAATGGATTGAAACGCTATATTTCTTATACGGCTGTATCATTTTATAGTTTCCAAATGAAGACTCCCGAAGCTTTGTTGATCAGGTTTAACAACAAAATATTAGCAAAACTCCCATCAGCCTCCACTATACTTTGTATTTCCCACTCATCAATGTTTTTAGCATGCTAACACATGACACAGATTGGCAAATCTTGTTAACATAATAACTGCTAAATATTGACACGCTATAGTTGGAGTAAATGTTGTACCTACTAAGAGCCTGACAGAGTCTCAGCCTGCCTCAAAGATCTAAGTCTTGCAAATATTGTGATAGAGATGCAAATATTTGAAGACAGCTTTTGTATTTTGTATTTTTTTTTTTTTTTTTTTTACATAATCAGATGCGAGTGCAGGACTGACAGCTTTTCTGCTTCTCTTTTTCTGAAGGGAAGCAACAAGGCTATTTGATTCAAGTTGAAAGTCAAATGTATTTAATCTTATTGATTAAAATTCTATCTCAATTCTCAAAATTGTACTTAATCCCCTAATGTCCTTAAGTTCCAATCATAATGCGCAAGTAAGGGGAAATTTGGTTGTGACTTAAGTATGGGAATTTTGTTAATGTTCTGTTTCTGTTAAGTCCACTTTTCAAGCTTTGCTTGCACTCCCTAATGCCTGCAAACAGGTGCAGGTGCATACATATAGGCATGAATCTGTGCCTGTCATCACACAAACACTGAAGAATGGTCATACAAACAACCCCCTCCACTCACAAACACCCACGCTGATCAGATTTGCTTTTTTTTAATTAGAGGCAGAGCCTTGTCTCCCACTCCCTCCCTTTGTTTTGTCTCGCGCGGCCTCCACTTGCGGCTCATGGCAATCTGTTCATTGTGCCATGATATTAGGTGATTAAAAATCACCATATTGGAAGATGAGGAGAAGGGAATGAAATTGGAAAAAAATAGAGAGAAATGATGTGGTTGCTTTACCGACACCTGAGGAGAATATGAAATATACCAGATGCATCTCGACAGCCATTTATATTCTAAGCAGCTTCCGTGAGATGGAAAAATCCATAAAATAAAATAAACAAATAGATGAAGTAAAATCCCAATTACAACCTCCAAGACAAACAAACATCCTGTACTTTGCTCTAATCTTTACTGCTGCTAGCTATTTAGAGGGCTTCTGAATGAGCAGAACCCCAGTGTGAAGAAGTGATAACAAAAACCTCTTTTCTTCATAATGCACAAACAAGGGTGACTCATAAGACATCAAGAGTGTGATTTCATGCTAAAGTAAAGTGAGAGTTTTAATTGATAGGATGCAGCAGGTGTTACATGAAAATTGGCATACGATGAATTAAAGTCTTTCTTGTCTCAGGGACATGAAGCCAGAAGAGACGGAAAGAAAGAAACACATCACAGATGTGTTACTGCATCTGTAAAACACAGAAATATAGCAGACCCTTAACAGTAGGAATAATAAGCGCTTGTTAGCTTACTGCTCCTCACCCATGATGACAATGCTGGTGATTCTGATCACACTGAGTCAATAATACAGAGTTTGTTTCCTGCGAAAATGGCAGGTAGGAATTTGATAAAAGCCCAAACTGAACCTAACTCCTATAATTCACAAATTTGCATTACTTTGATCACACTGGCAGGCGACAGAAATATAAATCACATTATAAGAAATGTGCTCTGCCATAATGGAGAAGCTGCTCTCTGAATCATGACTCCATCAGATAACATACATACCATTTTCCAGTGTTTTGCAACAACAAACAGACCATTAATCACAGATTATCAGATTGTGAAATTGTTGACTTATTGCTTACCAACAGAGTCATTAGGCTTTGTTTATGGAGGAAAACAGAGGCGGCATAGGAATAAAACAGAAATAACCTTGTACCTCAGGTTCCAATTTGTCACAACTGATTTCACTCAATAATCTGTTGTGAATGAAATGTGAACTGTTTGTTTAATTAATAGTTCAATTTAATATTTCGAAATGTAAAAAATGATGAAGCAATTGTGTCAGCGCACAAACAAAGCAGACAAAAACAATTGATTGATAAATGGAAAGATCCAATAAGCACCCTCCTGAAGTGTACATGTATTAAACCAAGTGAATATGATGGTATTTAGAGACATTGTCGAAAACAATACATTTTGTATAATTTACAAATGCCATAACCAAGCACATTTGTTGAACCTAAATACAATAAAATTAATTGTTCAGCCTCATGAATATGCTTTTTGAAACATTATTATCATTAAAACCATTTTTGAGGAGAGCAAAATGTCCAATCACTGATTTTACATGTTTGACCATTGTCTGCTCATGTTACATGGAGTGTTCTTTTTAAACAAATACTTTTTAAGTTGTTATATCAAAATACTGTTGCAATTTGTTGGCTTTAAAAATGTACCTCCTATGAGGTCATTCTTAAAAAAATTTAATGAGTATGAAAAAATCACCAGAAATATATACGAAAAAAAGTTTGATAAACTCTTGTGCCACAAAAACACTTTCTTGATGAGACAACCTTATTTTTATTCTTGGTAGTTGTTAACTCACGTTTCACCACATTAACATCATAAAAAGATATCATGACAATATCATTACACATTTTGCTAATTAAATTAATTTGCCCTTTGGTAATTATGTAAATATGTGAGTGTAGAATAATAATATCTGGTGTTCCACAAGGATCCATTCTGGGGCCCATGTTTTTAAACATCTACATGCTGGTTTTAAAATACCAAAACATCTCTTAACATTCTTAGATGACACTGCAATATGTAAATGTGTGTTATCTGCTATGACTACAGTCCCTTTCACCTGCGAAGTTCACCTGCATTGAAGGAATCAATGAGAGGATGTGCCAGAATTGAATACAACAAAATAAAAAATAAGAAACCGAAATAAATATTTTACTGACAAAAGACGGTTAAAATGTATTGCTTAACTTGACGTAATTAGACTCTCACTGTCCCTAAATCAGAGTTGTTCCATCTTAAAACAAATGTAACAAGAATTATGGTTAGATTATTGTCACAGTGTTTTGACAGGTTTGACGTAAAAAAAAAAAAAATCAGAGTGAAAGCTATGGCCCATCCAGAATATTGCTGACTGTCCTCACCAACACCAAGAAAGTACAACACATAAAACCATTCCTCAGATCTCTACCCTGGCTTCCAGTATTTCAAAGGATATATTTTAAAGTCCTACTCTTTGTAGGTTAGGCACTAAATGGTCTTGGGCCAAAATACATTTAAGGCCTGCTAGTCAGTTAAGAACCATCCACACCCCTCAGGACTTCTGTGACAGTACTCGCTGTTCCTCGGACCAGAACCAAGCAGTATGAGGCAGCTTTTAGTTTCTGTACTCCTCAACTGTGGACTCAAGCTGTTGGAGAACCAGAGGCTTTCTCAATTTTGGTAAATTTAATCCCTTCCTTTTTATTTTACCTTAGTTATTAGAATTTAATGGCTATTTAATTATTCTTTAACATATTCATATTGACTGACATAATTCTGTAAATATAATTAATTTACAAATGTTTTAATACATTTTGTTTATTAATGTCTTCTTTTCGCTGAAGTTCTTAAAGTGTTCTGTGATGTGTTTACACTTTGAATTGCTCTATGTAAGAATAGTGCTCCTTAAAAGTACTTACCTTGACTGAGAAATAGAAGAAATGTCACATTTCATTTGCTATAACTTTTACTACAAGTGACTAATTTGACATACTTGATTAATCACCAAGGGGGAAATTCTGGTTTGCACTCTGTTAATTTTCAGACATGCTTCTCAGTGCTTGAGAAGTGGTCTGGCAAATCTCCAGCTACCAGACCAACATCCATAGTTTGATCCGCATCAGGACTTGGCACAGCGACCCTCTGGTTCTGGATTGAGCTTCTGTTGCCTAAAAAAAAAAAGAAAAAAAAAAACACATTTGGGAATTCACATAGGCCAGCCCTATCGCAGTGCAATGGCCGGTCCTTGGCATGGGGGAACCACCTTCTTGATCATGGTATCTCCCCTGCCAGATAAGTATGTAAAGTATGTATGCGAAAATGAGTGAAAGCATGCACGAAAGAAACACAACTTAAAGATACTATTCAGGCGGAGAGAGAAAAATATGTACATAATTGTACTCATGTTTGACATGATGCATTGTTTGCACTTCATTGATTATGTGGAATACATATTCAGTTGTTCTAACTGAAATCTTTTACATTTACTGGTAAGCCTTTATCCATGCAAAAACAATGAAAACATGGTTTTCAATTATTATTTGTTGGAGGGTTTGTTCATAAGCAATGTTAGTGTAGAAACAAGAATAAAAGACAACATATTAAAGAAAAGAGAAGAAGAGAGAGAAAAACAAGATGCAGAAAAGACCTCCATCAAAATAGACACAAAGTAAACTTGTCTAATCTTGTGCATGTGAGGTAGCGGGGGTTGAATTACATTAACAAAAAGAACAAAGACCGTGAGATGGAAATTTGCCTTTTCCTCTGACAGCCATGTTCCCATGACAACTGTTGTTCTGGGTGACATAGGCGGAGACATACTCAAAAGTCATACTTGAGTTGGAAGGATGCATATAAACACCCACATATACACACACCCTCCCTCCTTCTCAGCTTGACTCTCCACTTTTTGCACTAAAAAGTATTTCAGTCCTCCCCTGCAGCCGTTCTTACCCCCCCTCTTGTGTTTGTTCCTTCTCTTTCAACTTGGAGGGGGTTGTCATTTCTAAAATTCCCGCAAGTCAAACGACTACTAACATCTAGGCTTTTGTGATGTCTCCAAAAAGCTTTTGTCTCACAGGCGGCCTCCTTCTGTCTCCCAATCCGCTCTTTTATGCCCTTTTTTATGAGTTGTTCATTCTTTCTTTCTTTTATCTTTTCTTACTTTTTCTTTTCACCTCCTTGTTTGCAGCAGAGCAAACACTGAAAGGGTTTTTTTTTATCGACAAGCAGTGCTCAATCATGCAACAAATCAGCTCATTTGTCTGTTTGTGACTTTGCCCTGAGTCTGTTTTGCTGCTTCTTCTAGCTCAACATGGTGCCTTTCTGAAGCCCAGCACTGAGACCCCCTCTCACATCCTCCATAAACACCTCACAGGCAGATGAGAGAGACAGTTTATAAAGTCGGTGATCTGCTACTTTTTTCAAAAGGATTATGATAGCTTTCAAATCTGTGCCCATTAGCACTGTAAACATATGAGCTATCATTAGGGGATTCACAAAAGACTGCAGAAGGTTTTGATAGAATTCATCATGCAGAAAAGAGGCCTGTCGGCACATTTGATTCTAACTTATTGCAGGTGCAAAAGTGAGTAATTTGCATCTTGGGTAAAAGAAAAAAAAACAACACAGAAAAGCCTCCAAACCCTCAGCTTAAAAAAAAAAAAAAAAAAAAAATCAGCGTATTTTCTGGCTTCACCACAGAACGTTTCAAAGTAAAATACTTATTTGCAATCCAGTTTTTGAGCACCACTGCACTGAGGATTCCCTTTAGTTAGCGAAAATATTTTTGAAAGCCTTTTTTCCCCCTGTAATGCATAATTTCAAGAATAACTGTCTAAATAATGCTGTATTAGCAGTTCTCGAAATATATTTTTTCTATGTCTGGTCTTACATTGTCATGAAATAAATGAATGCTGAGATTTTCTGTACGCAGCTACACTATCACACAAGTTTCATGACATTCTATTAAATTCTATTCAATAACCATGGATGTATTTTTTACCCCTGGTTCACCAAAGCCCACAGGATAAATAGTTTACTATTTGTCGACTGTCATGCCACTCCTTAAAGCGAACATAGCAATGTTTTGCCTGGTAAGTAAAAACCTTGACCTGTTCACATAAGATGAAAAGTTTATGTAAGTTCTAAATATTTAGCACCTGGAGAGCATGAGTATCTTCAGAAAATACTGCTGAAAATTCATCAAATCATCTTGTAAGTTTTTCGCACACTTAACCAAAAATGTAATCCTTAAAGTGGCACAACATCAAAAAATAATGATGAGCAGAGATATTATGATTCCTTTCTGAACAAAATAAAAGGTCCAACGTCATCAGAATCCAAATCGGGTGCATTATAAAGTGTATCTACACACCGAAACAAAAAAAAAACAAAGAACATACAAGTAGATTATAAACGTAAGATATAAAGTAGAATCTATTGAATGGCAGAAGTCCTATTGTCAGCAGGCTTAAATTATAGAGATATTTCTCTCTGGACTAAAACAATGGACTGACTGGCTTTTGTAGTATAAAATGAATACCTTTATTCTAAATGTGGATTTGTGGATTAAGTCAATGGGACTCTTCAGTTACTATTTCTCCTATTTGCATGGCACTCCTTTTTATACAAGGTAAAGAAAACTGGCTGAAATCCAGTTTGTTTCACACACCCTACCCAAAACCAGGAAATCATTCTAACAGCCAATATAATAAGCCTGTGCCATCCTGTTCCTGGCATGGCTGTGTGGCTGTGCAGCCTGGTGAGTGAAAATAGTAGCTGGGAGGCGACAGGAAGAGTGTCGCCTCACCTCTCTGAGCCTTACTGGCTCTCCTACAGCCACCGCTACCACCTCCTGCCAAGTCATTCATTAACCCCAGCAGAGGGACAGCGGGAATGAGAGAGGATGATGGTGAGCGGAAGATGAGGATAGTGGTTCCTCTGTAGGTGGGAACGTCAGATAGAGGAGATAAAGAGAGAGAGAAAGAGCAAACACAATAATTCCAAATGGTATTTCTATTCATATATCTTGTTTCCACTGTAATCAATCATCGTTTCAGTGCTCTGCCTCAAACCAACTCAAATTTGAATCACATCACCGATAGACTGGTGCACAATGTCATGCCAGTAGAGCACTTGATAGCACTGCAGTGTATAGAATTCAAATGGTTGGGAGAAAAAGTTCCTCCGTGGCAGAACTGTATTTATGTTGGTGGGTCCGGGAGGAAACTGCATCCTATAATTCAAGCGAAAAGTAGAGATAAGATAAGAGCGCAAGCAAAGTGAGAGGACAATTCTGAGGGAGAGAGAGAGAGAGAGAGAGAGAGAGAGAGAGAGAGAGAGAGAGAGAGAAGCAGAGAGGAGGAGTCATTTCAAAGCAGAGAGGCTGAAAATGAAAGAAAAGTGTCAAAAAGTTCAGATGTTTTTTTTTAATCACAGTGATTGTCAAAAGTTTAGTCTAATCTAGACTCCACCAAATGAACTACTGTATCATAGTTATGAGAAACATGTAAATACTAGAATATCAATCTGTACATTTAAAAAATTGATCATATTTTGGTTGACTGATCTGCCACACGCCACGTGAATGTGACAGTTAGCTTAGTGCAGCCCTGAACACAAAGTTTGGGTTATCTGATTTAAGAGGAAGCAGAAGCCTAACTATC
>NC_136692.1:19440759-19563259 GCF_947650265.1 Symphodus melops | reverse complement strand
CCGATAATGTCTCTACAGACTATGAATTTGTCAGCTGTTCGAAGCTGTACTCAATAAGGTTAATTATCAATTAAAAGTCTTTATGCTATCAATTCCATATTGTGCGAGTGTTTGTTTTTCTTAAAATGAGTTAGCCAGTGCTCTGCGACGTGGACTTAATTTAAGAGTCTAGGATTGATTTCTTCGGTCTCAACAAATGTACCAATCAATTATCAATGTAATAACCCTGGAACTAAACTGTTATTGTGAATGTACATATATTATCACTTCATCGTCCTTTTGCACTATCATCACTGCACTATTATCTTTTTTAGTCTTGTTCATATTAGTCTTATAATTATCTGATCATAGTTGTAGCTAATTATTATTATTTAGTTTTTACATTGTACAGAGAGAGCACAGTCTAAGTCAAATTCCTTGTGTGTTAAACTGTATACTATCTGAATGAAATACACTGTATCACCTCTGTTTTACTAAAAGCAACAATGAGCAACAAACTTGAACTGCTCAGTTTAATTCAAATATATATTCTAATAGTTTATTTACGAACTGAAAGAATACTACATATTGTACATTTAAAAAACAATCAAAACTCCTTTAGGTTACACATTAGATTTAAGGTCACCATATTCCCCACAAAGTAGTTGCTTATTAGCATGTGAATCAGTCGCATGCTGACTGATAGTTAGTCATTATTAAGCCCTTCTTAGGACCTTATTCTACATAACCATAATCCATTGCTACTTGACCATTCTCTAGGCCACATTCCAAAGTCTATTGTTCTTGAATATGTACTAAGATTCTACACATTGTACCTTTAACTAGCCCAGGACAACACAGTCCATTCTGTGAAATGCCTCAATTTTAAATGGGCTGTACCCATAATTACCTGCTGGATTTATCAATCAATGTATACAGAGATAAAATGAATAATAAGACTTAAATATCCAAGTAGAACAAGCGTTCCTCATACCCCCATACATTTCCTTAAATGTTTAACTCTGCATTTATTTCTTTTTTTATCTTCTTTACATTCAGCCACCAGGGAAAACAACACTCCATTCTCCTGGACCTGATGAAGCTTTCTGCTGACATGGACAGACATTTTCACTGCCGAGAGGCCCTTTAGATTTACCAGCTGAGGAAGGCAAGAGACAAAATGTTAGTGCATAAGTACGTTTGGGACTCTCCAAACGACTGTTTCAGAGAACCCTAAAAGGGGCTAATCCCATCTAGAGCATACCATTATCATCAGTAGCTAAGACCAAATGTGTCATGCAAAAGGTGTCCAGGCCACAGTCAGAGACAGCAGGTTACCATTTTCCTCTTTCATGGGCATCTGCACAACAGTTCTGCATGGTGGAAGATAACCCTGGTGTTTAGTGTTTTTTTTTCCCGCCCTGAAGCTATTATGCCTGCATGTCATCTGTTCCTCCTTCTGTGCTCCGAGTTGTGACACCCGAATATCAGATAGATTTCTCAGCTTTTTCTATTTTTACCTGCTTACTGAAGTTTCATTAGCATCTCCTAATGTAGCTGAGATCCTGGAAGTCCGTGAAAGCATTTTAGGCTTATGTTCTGGCTGTTACATAGCAAATAGATGTACAGTAACAGCAGGGGTAGAGAGAGACTATATGTTCTGTAGATTTTCTTTTATTTAATTTTCAAGATTATTGTTTTGTTTGAGGATCCAACATATAAACAACAGCCAAATAAATTCATTTTTGAATAGGCCTTTAGGACATAATGGAGGACATGAATACAGAAATCTGACTGGCTTGTTGACGACGATGATGAGACAGAAGCTTTTCTGTTTCTATCTGTATACCCATTTTAGCCTTTTTGAAACAGAACTCTGTGGGAATGCACAACTGCAACTTTGCAACAGTCACTCATAAATGTATGTCTGTATAAAGTAAGCCATTATGGTAACATTACAAACACTACTGACAGAGTTTATTATAATCTTAATTATAGGTTGACTTTATACTTGTTATAATGAGCTGCCTATTTCAGCATGTGGCGCCCACAGCTCATGATTGATTAATCATGGGAGTAGGCTAGTGTTCAGAACAAACAAAACAATATGAAGAAAATGTCACATTAAAGGCTCATTCTAGCTCTAGTTTTTGAGCCTTTTACAAGGAGTTAATAATTACTGACAGATCATCATAAGAGGACTTGATAAATGATTAATTCTTCTTTCACATGCAATGTTTCCTTGCACACTTGCCTTTTTCACACAATTTTCACAAGGTTCTTTTGCGGCTGACAATAAATTACTTCTGCTCAGATGAGTTTGAACAGCAAAATGTTTTATGCGTCTCTCTACCACCCTCAAGCCCCCTGAGCAGCCACCACACTTTGTGCATTTTTAATGACTGTTGCTTAATTAAAATTTTGTTGAATATACATAAATGCTGTGCACTGACCTTTCTGTGAATCTCTACCATTCACCTTGAGATCCGGCTTTAATGGTGAAATTAATTGGAGAGGTCAAAAGAGACAAGCAGCCAGGGATTAACCCAGACCCTCAGCTCTGAATACAGGTGTGCATGCACGCTCTCACACACAAATCAACACATACACACACACATAAGCACCAAGACAAACGCAAAAGAATGATTAAATCTGGAGTAAAAGAAAGAGGTTATTATCTGCATTAAACAAAAGTAAAACGAGCAACATGAAGACCGAGTGAGATTAGGAAGGAGTTGTCAACTTCTCCAAAAGAGTTTAGACTCAATTAAAAGTTCTGCTAACGACAAACTGTATCAGTGATGGAAGGAATGATTGAAAGTACTATGATCTTATCACACAATTAAATGGCCCGTTATCAGTTTTTACAGACACCATGAGAATGCTTGAGAATGATCCATCAGTACCTATCAGTAGACCAAAGGATGCGTAAGTGTGTTTAAGTACAAAAAGGTTTGAAGGGTCATCACCAATAAAAAGATAAATCCATCACAAACAATAAGACACACAAGGTCAGTGTTGAGAAACACTCAAAATGTGGTGAGGTTAAAAAGGTGTAAGTGAATTCATGTTACATATAGAGCACAATATATGTAGTGTTTCCTTAAATTATGATCTAATGCAATACATTCATTAACTCAGGCCAGTTAAATAAGTTACCCTTTTTCTTTTAGTTGAAGCAATGATGTGTAGGAATTTGGTTTAGTGCACTTTGGTGCCCCCAAAGGTCTTTGACTGTAATTGCACTGCTGTACGACACAAAGTGCTGTTAAGCTTTAGGCCTACCAATCTTTGACAACTTGCATGTATTGTAAAACGACTGGGTTGAAGCTGGCAGATACATTATGTGAAGCCAAACAACCATTGTGAACTGCATGTGGAGGATGTTTGTGTGTGTTTATATTCAACTGTTGTCTTGATATCCATTAGCTGTAGCTAAATGACCACATTTGAGAGGGTAATGTGTTATTCTGATAAAGCTAACTTGAAGATTTACAAGGAAAGAGACAATTATTTGGTGTAAGATGGATTTATTTATTGTGTGTATGCAATGCTGATAGATAGATAGATAGATAGATAGATAGATAGATAGATAGATAGATAGATAGATAGATAGATAGATAGATAGATAGATAGATAGATAGATAGATAGATAGATAGATAGATAGATAGATAGATAGATAGATAGATAGATAGATAGATAGATAGATAGATAGAATGAAACAAGAATTATGGTTAGATTATTGTCACAGTTTTTGACAGGTTTGACGTAAAAAAAAAAATCAGAGTGAAAGCTACGGCCCATCCAGAATAGATAGATACTTGTACATCGACTCGCCAATGGACTTCTTTTCATGACTCAAGGCTGTAGTGTGAAGTGGCGTAAAGGCGTGGACACACCTTGCAAGATGACCACGGCCCGCTGCAAAGGTTACATAGTGCAGTAAACTAGTAGGCATCAGGCTGTGTGGACATAAGAGGGGCACCATTCCCCCATTTAACAGTTATTGTACAATTACATTAACTTTTGAAACGTCTATTTTAGGGCAGACAACTTACATCATTGCTTTCAGTAAATAAAGTGAGCTAACTTATTGTTTTGTTGCCACATTGGATAGGAACTGCATCGTGTTCAAAACATCCCATATATCACCCAGACGAAAGTACCACTCAGCTTACAAAGACAACTCATAACAGCCAGTCAAACAGTGCACCCTAAACACCAAAAACGGCCATTGATGTATAAAAAGATGAAGATTCAGAATCCCTGTTTGAAAAATGAGGGAAACTACAACAAAGAGATTTGATCACTAAGCTAGCAAGTGTGTGTTTGTGTCAGGGGGAGGGTGTACACTGTCTTCTTTTCCGTCAGTAAAAAATACAGCAAACCCCCTTAACTGTAATGAGTCTCATCCATTATAGTTTGCTTGCCTTGTCTTTCTTGCCCCCTGTTTTGTGATGAAAACGGGAAAGGTAGACAATGGAAGCAATCAAGGAAACACAAGAGTTAATTGTTGTTACGCTGTCATAACACACGTGCTGGATGAGCTGTCGAGAAAGGTAATGAATTCCTCCTGAAATTGACTGGTCTGGATAGTCTACTATGCAATGCTACAGTATTGTGAAAATATTTCCCTTCATATCAATACTACATGTAGTTCACGTGCATGCATCACTGCGCAGCATTCACAGAGTGTCTCTCCCTTGCCTAATAGCTCAAGAAGAATTCTCTGGATGATATCCTGCTGCATTCTCAAAACTGCTTAGTCTGACTTGCTGCGGCAAAAATACTTGGGGGTTGGCAGGAGAAACGGAAGTGGTCTCTCCAGCTACCAGACAAATTTCCGTATTCTGCTTCGCCCGACTTGAACCAGCGACCCTCCAGTTCCCAACCCAAGTCCCTACGGACTAAGCTCTTGCCGCCCGTCTTGTTAATGTGATCAAAGAAAAATGTTCTTTTTTAAAATATTTTTTCTGAAATTACACAAAAAAGTTATTTTAACTGTTTATTTTTTTTAACCTTAAGATTTAGCTTGTATTTAACTGACACCAAAGTTCACCTAACAATTGTGTGCAGCACAAAGTATCCAAATGACTAAAAGATATGTCTTAAAAATGAAGACAGGAATATTGTTTTGACACTCTTCATTAAGCACTATGCAGGAAGGAGAGGAAGTCTCACAGTTAATAGTGCCCTCAACTTAAATGTGCCTCCTTTAGCCAAAAAAAAACCTGTACATGTTAGTGTAATTCTCACATTTAATGCTTAAAAATGCTTTTTGGTCTTACTTTTCCTTCATTAGGTGTCAGAGTGAAAGAAACACTGAGCTGATGAACAGAAAAATGACAGAGATCTGAAATAAATCTACAAAATTATAATAATTATAAATGGCTGTAATACAAGAGAGGAGAAAATACACATGTATCTCAACAGACTATATTTTATGATACAACTGGTGTTTTCATTGATTATCCTTGTCCAGTGTTTGTTTTTTTTAATATATATAAATTGAGCCAGTTCAGGCATTTTCTAATGTGCTTATCAAGGATATTGAGCAAAGAATGATAACAGACTGTCTTTATCTGTTTGAGGGGAAAAAGCAAATCGAAGATCGTACAAAAAATAATTTGGTCATACATCAAATATTGTCAATAGAACATGAGATAAATTTGTGTTAAAGTTCATGACATATGACACCGTCTACAAAAAATTATTCTTTTTTTTTTTTTCTTTTTCTCTTTCTTTTGGTATTCAGAACACATTTCTGCAGAATGGTGCTCACACGTCCAGTAACAGATAGACAAGGATGCCGCTCTCAGTGTCTATCCGTCTGATTCCTGCAAGAAATAACTGTAGGAGGGCAAGAGTTATCCTGGCTTCCAATCAGAGCCTCAGCATGCAGCAAAGAGAAAAGCCTCAGGTCAAACTTCAACCAGGAGCAAGAGAGATATACACATAGAGAGGGAAAAGAGAGAGACACAGATAGAGAGGATGAAGAAGCATTACTGTATATCAGCAGTTAAACAACCCCCAGAGTAAAAAGAACAAATACTTTTGTTCTCAGCACAGTTTTCAGTTCAGACTCTCACAGTGCAGAAAGCAGTCCTAAGACAGCAGCAAGTTCAAAAGCAGACCCCGCTGCAAGTAAAGAGTTGAATTCTCATAAACATGAGGCTGTTCCTCTCTGCAGCTGACCAAAATGTCAATCGGTCATCTGTAAAGGGTAGAAGGCCCTGCGTATAAAATGCTTAAAATTATGTTTAAAATGGATTCAAAGGGAGTCTGTTTCTCAGTCTTTGCATTGGTAACCATTTTTGGCAGAGATTTGAGGCTTTCAATATGTGGCCAAATTTCAATGAAGGATATTAGGCTCATATCAGCTTCATTAACACAAGGCTTTATGAAAGAAAAGTATCATTTTCACTAAATTAGACAGACAACCCTTCATTTATAACTACATTATCTTAAGTTCAGAATGTCAGTGCTACCCCCTTCCCTCACTCGCTGGTCTGCGCTCACATTAGAAACATTGTTACTAGAAGGAAGAAGCTACCTTGGCACACACTCACGGACTGGGTCCCTCCTGCTAACTTTAGATGTTTTTGTTTTTCTGAGACAGAGACGGTTCCTAGTTCCACATGTACCATTCAGCTCAGACGACCAAACTGGGCCATTCTGCATGGGTACGATGGTCTATAAAGCAGGACAGGAGCCATTTAGACTGACTTCATATATCAGTCTTCATATATCACTTCCTCCTTTGAGCATGGTTGCGTTCACATCTCCTACTTGAGTATGTATGAATGAGACCATCACTTTAAGAGGACTTAGTACCTGAATACAGAATTAATATGGTATGTTTGTGTTCACACTGATCAAATGAATCAGGGTTAAGCATACTCAGATCTGGGCCTGGGTCCCAAGGGTGAACCCACCCTTAGATGTTTTAGAGCACTGTTCTGTTCACATGGTTTAGATGTTTAAATCTGAAAATGCTGTGGCATACTAAAACTGAATTTTACTGTCATTGTTTTGTAAATATCATAAAAAGCTGTTTAATAGTCTTACTGACCTGTGCCTCGTGTGTGGCAGCGTGCAGGGTGTTTCCCCACAGCTCCCTCAATGACAGCTGGGATCCGCTCCAGCCTCCTGTGACCCTAAAAGGGATAAGTGGCATAAATAATGAATTAATGATAAAAACAAAAAGGACATATACAAATGAATCAACACTTCACATGCTACTTTTTAAGGACATATATGCGATTGCAATGTTCGTTTTCAAAAAAATCCAAAAAATAAGCAGAGGCACATGAATAACTAACAATTGGAGACATATTCCTCTTTCTTGATTGTCCCATCTCCACCCAGATATTTCTTCCACTGTGTTTTGGTAATGGTATCCTTTGGTCTTCACATGAATAGATTGCTTTTGCTGTCACAATCCATATTTATATCTTTCTTTTTTTTTTTGCATTTGTTTGTTGGGGCTCTCATCAAACAATAACTGAAGATGTTGTTGAGGCTGCATGGAGCATTCACACTCGTCAACAAACTGGACGTCCTCTGTAAGGTGGGGGCGTGTCTGCAGTAAATATCCAATGATGAAATTTCTCAACAGACTGGATTATCGTAGAATTGATTGGCCGAGGCCAGAAAAAAGTTCAGAACACACAGCTGACAAAGACTTCATGTTAACAGTGTTAGCTTATATTATGTTGGAAATTACCGCCTACAACTTCCTCTTTATTTGGGTACACTTAAAAATGGCTGGAAACCAGATGTTAGCTTGACTTTTAAATATTAGACATATACATTTCAGTCTCATTCAATTCAATTCAAAACACTTTATTTGTACACAGAGCAGTAAATGAACGACAGTGCAGCTATACTAAACATTTAACCAAAGATTAAGTGTCAAGAAAGAATATACTGTGGGTCAAGGTGTAAGTACAAAAATTAAAATACAAAATTACAAAGTTAAATACAAAAAAAGAGGTATAAGTGGACAGCGATCAGACTAAAGATGTAAACAGACTTATACACAGTAGTGCACAGATGTGAACCGAACTATAGTGCAGTAAATAGTAAATACATATAAATATGTATATACATGTAGAGCCATGTGCAAGTAAACAGGTACTAAATGATAATGTGATAGTGGTGCATGGCACATAATAACAGACTAAATATCTACTAGAGCTATATGAAAAAGATGAATACTGAAAGGATAGTGAAAGTGACTGTAGTGCAATGATGGATTAGATATGAGAACTGATATCAAACAGAATAAAGTAAGGTAGTGCATGAGAACCAATATAAGCATAATAAAAAAACATTAGGGGGGTTACTTGGCAAACATTGTTCCCTTTTAAGCTCACAACATACACTTGGCTGGCTCCATATAGATAGATCGCATATATCTGCTGCTATGACAGTCTTACACATATGTATTACAGCTACACAGACCTGAAAGAAGAGTTAAAAGATACAACTACAAAATTAGTACTAACAACTCCATTATCCACTTCCACCCCTCCTGACAGGTTGGGCTCAAACACTGTCCTTGTGCAAGTCATTCTTGCCCATTCAAGTCCTGTAAGGCCTGAAAGGCCAAGGTTGAGGAAAACTTTGTTATCCAAGAAGGTCATGTGTTTTATAGCCAGCAGAGAATAAAACAGGAAAAGGCATTGAGTCACTTAAGCACTGCAAAGCCCTGAAATACACACATCAAGAAGGCAAGGAGTCATGTGATGTTTGGGAAGACACATGAGTGGTGGAGAAAGCTTTAAGAGCTCCATCTTTCAGCTCAGGCATCACCAAAGTGCCCCAATTTATTCTTCTGGCTGGCTACAGACAATTCACATTTTTGGAATAACTTATCTTTTTCTATTAGTCTTTCTATATTTTAATACTGTAAGGCCACTTATACTCAACAAAAATATAAACGCAACACTTTTGTTTTTGCTCCCATTTGTCATGAGATGGACTCAAAGATCTAAAATTCATTCCAGATACACAATATTACCATTTCTCTCAAACATTGTTCATAAATCTGTCTAAATGTGTGATAGTGAGCACTTTTGCTTTGCTGAGACAATCCATCCCACCTCACAGGTGTGCCACATCAAGATGCTCATCAGACACCATGATTAGTGCACAGGTGTACCTTATACTGCCCACAATAAAAGGCCACTCTGAAATGTGCAGTTTTGTCTCACAGCAAAATGCCACAGATGGCGCAAGCATTGAGGGAGCGTGCAATTGGCATGCTGACAGCAGGAATGTCAACCAGATCTGTTGCTCGGGCATTGAATGTTCATTTCTCCACCATAAGCCGTCTCCAAAGGCGTTTCAGAGAATATGGCAGTACATCCAACCGGCCTCACAACCGCAGACCACGTGTAACCACACCAGCCCAGGACCTCCACATCCAGCAGGTTCACCTCCAAGATCGTCTGAGACCAGCTACTCAGACAGCTGCTGAAACAATTGGTTTGCATAACCAAAGAATTTCTGCACAAACTGTCAGAAACCGTCTCAGGGAAGCTCAACTGCATGCTCGTCGTCCTCATCGGGGTCTTAACCTGACTCCAGATCGTCGCCGTAACAGACTTGAGTGGGCAAATGCTCACATTCGATGGCGTCTGGCACGTTGGAGAGGTGTTCTCTTCACGGATGAATCTCGGTTTACATTGTTCAGGGCAGATGGCAGACAGCGTGTGTGGCGTCGTGTGGGTGAGCGCTTTGCTGATGTCAATGTTGTGGATCGAGTGGCCCATGGTGGTGGTGGGGTTATGGTAT
This sequence comes from Symphodus melops, assembly GCF_947650265.1. Classification (NCBI taxonomy): domain Eukaryota; kingdom Metazoa; phylum Chordata; class Actinopteri; order Labriformes; family Labridae; genus Symphodus; species Symphodus melops. Next base: position 19,553,478 of record NC_136692.1, on the reverse strand, counting down.
GGGCAGGCATCTGTTATGGACGAAGAACACAGGTGCATTTTATTGATGGCATTTTGAATGCACAGAGATACCGTGATGAGATCCTGAGGCCCATTGTTGTGCCATACATCCATGAACATCACCTCATGTTTCAGCAAGATAATGCACGGCCCCATGTTGCAAGGATCTGTACACAATTCTTGGAAGCTGAAAATGTCCCAGTTCTTGCATGGCCAGCATACTCACCGGACATGTCACCCATTGAGCATGTTTGGGATGTGCTTGACCGGCGTATACGACAGCGCGTACCAGTTCCCACTAATATCCAGCAACTTCGCACAGCCATTGAAGAGGAGTGGACCAACATTCCACAGGCCACAATTGACAATCTGATAAACTCTATGCGAAGAAGATGTGTTGCACTGCATGAGGCAAATGGTGGTCACACCAGATACTGACTGGTTCTGAGTCCCCAGACCCTCAATAAAGCAAAAACTGCACATTTCAGGGTGGCCTTTTATTGTGGACAGTCTAAGGTACACCTATGCACTAATCATGGTGTCTGATGAGCATCTTGATGTGGCACACCTGTGAGGTGGGATGGATTGTCTCAGCAAAGCAAAAGTGCTCACTATCACACATTTAGACAGATTTATGAACAATGTTTGAGAGAAATGGTAATATTGTGTATCTGGAATGAATTTTAGATCTTTGAGTCCATCTCATGACAAATGGGAGCAAAAACAAAAGTGTTGCGTTTATATTTTTGTTGAGTGTATATGAGTCATAGACTGTGCTGTTTAAAAGGATATTTGATTTTAGCATGTACAGTGTCGTTCCCACAGTAATCGCTTCAAATGAGGCCTCACTTTTTGCTTCATGCAGACCACATGACAGAAATTGTGAAGGTAGAAACTAGAAACGTACTTCATGAAACTCTTTCAGGTGTTTTAAGATGTAGAATTCTCAAAAGGCACCGTACAAGACTGTCTAAGACCTTAGTTCTCTTTTCTTTTACTTGTTTCATGTATCTACATGATTTGTTACAATATAAAATACAGTACACACAGTATTTGACAGCACAGTACAAGTCATGTCCTCATGTCAACTTATGAAAAGATAGGAAAAAAGAGGGACACCACAGGGGGACCAAATTTCGTGACAGACCAAACACCAGAAACCATTTGAACAGATAACAGAGGTTGACAATTTATTCTGGAGAGATGAAAAGACACGAAGGACCTCTGAAGAGTTCAAAGACAGCTTTTTGAAACTTTCAGGTGGTTGATCAATCTCATCTTTTACTTGGAAGTGCTCTCTCAATATAAGGTTGTAAGGAGCATATCTGAGGTCCCAAGGTACAATTCTACAGTAGGCAAAGTTTGGGCAGAAATGATGGGACAAAAGTACTGTGATGATCTTTGCCCTGTGCATGGAACAGGCAACAGCAAGCTTTGAAGCACTTCGAGAAATTGTCCCTCTCACTGACTTCAAAGTGGTTATTGTCATGGGGAGAAAAGAAAGTGGGACTATTGATCCCCTCACAAAGTTGCTGTTAGACTTCCAGCTGATCCCTTTCCATGTTTGTTTCTTTCCAAAAGGCAGTCATAAATTAGAGTCTTCCTACATTACAACAGGACACAACTATTGAACTTTCCAGCAATTTTAGAGCATTTTATAGCATAATTTCCTGAATCAAAACTTTTACATCAACATAGCGAAACTCAAAGTGCGGCAAAAAACAATTTGGGAAAAAGGGAAACTTCTGTAGAGCTCCATTTACCCGACAGCATGAATGAATTTAAGTTGATTCTACCTATAACTACAGTTTTCATCTAGGCTTAAATAGCACACAAACATTTTATAAGGATCCACTCAGTCAGTGCTGTGGAAATAGTTTACCTGAAAGTTGTTTTTTTTTCACTTTAGAGTGCTTATGGAAGCAGTTTGAAGCTTCAAAGGTTGACTTCTCTCAAGGGCAACCATAATTCCAAGAAGACACACTTTCACACATGCAGACCGACACATGCACGCCACTTCTTCAGATGAGTAGACAAACACACACACACACACCTACACACACACACACACACACACACACACACACTTGTACGCACAGTCCAGAGTACTGTAATGGAACTCTGAGAGGCTTCCATTTTCCTCGTGCGTCCCGTTTTATTTTTTTGCCCATTTCACAGAATCTCACTTGTTCATTGTCTCCCAGGCTAGTTTGTGGAGCATCAAACCAAGGACATTACTAGCAAGAAAAGAAGTACAAAAAAAAGTAGCAAAGAGAATATGGGAAAAGAAAAATATCAAAACCCTGTTGGGTGTGAAGGTAAGGCTGTGAAACAGCACAGAGGAAAAGAGCAGAAAGGTGAGAAGTGGTAAAATAAAAAAAAGACACGCAGAATGAAGAGAAGAGCTGAAAAAGTGTAAAGCAACATGAGTAAAGGAGAGGTTGCATCCAGCAGGTGACAGAAACAAAGGGACAGGAAGCTGCCGAGATGAAGAGAAGAGGATCCTCTGAGGGCAGCCTCTTTGGGGAAGAAGAAAGTGAGGGAGTTGAGAAACGGCAGGGGAGGGAATTGAAATAAGTTGAGAGATTGAGATTTGGCAGTTGCTAAGCCCTCTTCTATACCTGCATCCCTTTGATTTATGTGATGTCATTTCTACCAAGATACAACAGTGACATTATTCGCTTCATTTCGTAAAGTGTTATTTTAGGAAGAGGCGAAACAAAGAAAGTTTTTCACCTCCATAAAAAGCAACTTAACAGGTATAACATTGAAGAATCATTATTGTGTAGATTTTGTAAAGAGGAGGAGGAAGATCAGATGCATTTGTTTTTCTATTTTCCATGTTGTAAGTTTGTGGACCAATAAACAAAGTTGGCAAAGGCTGCATGATCTGCTTAAAATTTGAACCCGTAAACAGCCTGTTTGGGGTTTTGGATGAAGATGGTCCTCAGATAATAAATAATGTTATTCTGTTCGGCAAATCTTCATATTTAAAGTTCAATAAAGGAATAGTTTGAATTTAAATGTCCTTAAAAATATTGTGATAAAACAATATCTGTCGGGAAAAAAAATTCTATAAATCAGTATAAAGTATAACACCATTAGGCGAAATGGGAGACGTTTTCTGGACTTAACAATGATGGATAATAAGATACTAAAAACTAAAAATAACAAAAACAAAATAAAGAGCAAGGTCAGGTGTGAGGGTCCAGCACACTTGTTTCATGGCCGGTGTCCTGGGTGGGACCGAGCCAGGTGTTCATGCACGGTCCCTCATCCAGCTAAAGGGGGGGGGGGGGGGCTTGACTAGGGGGCTGATGAGATTTGTGTGTCAGATTGTTTTTGCTTGGGTTTTTTTTGGGGCTGTGTGGCTGTTGTTTGCCAATTAAAAAAAAATAAAAGGACGTTTCTCTCGTCCAAGATAAAACAGTTAAAACACGGAGTATGTAAACTCCACTGCCAGGGGCTCTCATAAAAACAATAACTGAAGATGTTGTTGAGGCTGCATGGAGCATTCACACTCGTCAACAAACTGGACTTTGGGACTTAAGCGTGCTTGGGCATGGATAGTTAGGCATAGTTTAACTGTGCCCTTATAGTGCCATCACAAGGAGTGCTGTCTGATATGGTCTGCCCATTGGGGAGGTTTCAACTGTCATTGCAAACTTTGCTCACTTTGAGCCTCTGTCATGTTTTTTTTTTTTTTTTTTCAGTTTGTCACCTCTTACTGACATGGGGCCCTCTATAACTCTTTAACTCTTTAGTTTTGCCTTCTTAGTTTAGTGTTTATCACAATCTGATTTTACATGTATCCATAAAACGTTTCTGATGTACTTTGAAATGCACTACAACATCATAGTGCTCAATTTATCAAGTGTTGTTGGTTGTTATTTTAAGACAAGAAAAAATGTATTAATTCTTAACTAAACTTGTGTTGCTTCTGCTTCTCTCCTTTTCTGCCTCACAGACTTTCAGTTAAGGTACTACAGACTTGTAACTGGTTTATGATGTGTGTGATGGACACAGCCACACATTAAAAGGTTGTAGGCCACACAACTTGCACTCACATGTTAGTTGCAAACATTTCTAATTCATGACACAGGTTATTTCTTTTAGCTGAGCATCTGTTTATTAAAGCCTTTGATTTCAGTACACACATTCAATTTATTTAGTCATTGTTTGTTTATAAAGTAAAGTTGTAGTAATTAATTTCTCTTTTCCTTTTGAGTTACATGGCTGGTGTGCTCTCCTTCCTGGTTGAGCAAAGGATGAGGCTGAGGGTGGAGCTTGACTTTATGGAGGAGGACCATACCAAGTGCTCAAATATCAGGAGGGGGGATCAGGGTCCCTTGGGGTTAACTTTAAGTTATTGTGTTTGTCGTCCTCCCCTGTGTGTAGGTTTTGGTCAGCAGCTTTAAATATCCCCCTCAGTTCTAATTTTCTCAGGTCTGTTAGTTGAGTTCACACCCTGTTTAGTTAGCACAAGCTTTCAGTAGAGTTATGTTATTTTGACCTCTTTTAAGAAGTCATTTACTTATACACCCTGACCGTGTTTATTTTTGCCTTCGTTAAATAACATTTTTGAATAAAGAAACTTGTTTTTTGAACTTTTAACCTGTGTTCGCTTACCTTGACTGCTTGGTCCACGACATGTGTTAATAATCAGTGTGGTTAATCTAAAAACAAATCAAGGGTCCCTGTGACAGGTCAGGGCTTTGCTATTACACACTTAGATGTATAGGGAATATATAGCGTATTAAAGTTTTCTAATACAAACCAAATGAATGGCAGCAGTTCTTTGGCTGACAGGAAGGTCCCACAGAGGGTCATCAACACAGCCCAGATGATAACAAACACATCCGCACCTCTCCTTGCTCATGCAAGACATCCCGCATGCTCGAGGGCTCTCTTCACCCTGCCCACGACACGCTTGACCCCCCTGCCTTCAAGAAAGCACTACAAATCCATTAAAGCACGCACCAACAGACCCAAGATAAGTTTTTATCGTTAAGCCATGACCTTGCCGAACACTGCTCTATAAAGTACTAATAAAGAATGATGGTGCAATATTCTTCTAGTCTTTAAAAAAGTGCAATACAGTCAGAGACTATTATCACAAGTGTAATAAGAATAATATCAAGTATAATATGTTGTACATGTGTGTGCAAATGCCTGTATGCGTGTGGGTCATTATTAAATACTGTAGTTCATAATTTATTCAAACTCTGTAGCATCATTATATCCTATAAACATGTACACTGACAATAATCATTCTATTCTATACATTTAATAGCATTAGACTCCTGGGGGGGTGGTTGTTTTAAACCGGATATGTCTCAGTGTCAGTCTTATTCTGATGTCACTTCATGATCTATAAAGCCAACCAGAACATAAAAGTGAAGATTTGTTTTTTTCATGAAGTAATTCTTAATGCCAGTCAGGGCTGTCACGTCATCACATTCTGACAAGCCACACCGAACAGATTAGCCCGTGTTTACATTTCATGCCAGCAAAGTTTCACAGCAGGCAACTTGCCTAGTTGACAAATGAAAAGCTTAACTGAAGAGCGAAAGAGCACTCGGGGAAAAAAAAAAAAAAAAAAAAAGTCAAGACGTAAAGCTTTAACTTCAACGAAGGTTCCTGACCCGAGCAGCATTATTTGTCCCAGATGCTCTTGAAATTCAGTCTTTAATGTCACAGGAAGAGGAGCAGATCATCAGAGCATAATCTCCCTCACCTCCGTTTTCCACAGGCAGGGCACCCTACATTATTCAGCCATGTCAAGCTGTGGATGGAGGAAATCTCAGACAGCTGCATCATGGGATAATGTTGTACCTGACCTATGAATCAGGAGGGCAAGTCTGCCCCCGTTGACCTCCCATGTGGTGCTTGAAGGGGTGGGGTCAAAAGCCACAGCTAAGCTCCCAAGCTGGCGGAGTGAATAAGGCTGTGATTGATGTGGGAAAGCAGAGGGGTCACGCCCTGCTCTCTCCATCACGAGGTTACAGTCAACGTGTGATTCAGTATAATGTACAGTACATACACACAAGAAAGCCACACATATAGCACCTCTGCACACATTTTCTGTCTCAGAGGTGACTGCGTCTGTCTCAGCTGAAGCTTTTCCACCACCCGTCAGCTCACACACCTTCTCTCCCAAAGTGTCCATCAATCCTGCTGTCTGCTGCTGACGCTAATCAACTCTGACAGCCAAAACTCACCTTCCTTTCCGTCTCTTCATCCTTCCATCTTACTTAACCTCACACTCACTTCTCTCTATTTATCTGTCTCTCTTCCTCCCGTCCTTGGTTGTTACTCAACAGTCATGCCATGCCAATGGGTGACATTGAAGAGATTATTGTATTTCTGTTTATGTCCACCGGGGAGCGATTTTCTAAATGACTCAATTAAAACAAAACGATAAGCCAGCTACAATCACAGATCTGATACAAGGAATTTCAAGTGGTGATTTAATGTAAACTAATGTGTTAGCTCATCTAAACTCACTCTCCTTGTCTTTTTTCTTGTTTTTTTTTTTTTTGTTTTTTTTTGCGGCGTATGAGGGAGTTAGAAGGAAGGAAATCAAACTGACAATCCAAAGTGAAGTTCAATTACAAGAAAACTATGTGGAAATGAAAATCTGCAGTAGTGTGCTGCCATTTCAACACACTGTGTACATTTCGCTGCCAGTGCGCTCTCAATCAAAACAATAACAGAAAGATGACGTCGAGGTTGGCGGGGAATCATAGGAGTTTTCTCTGCAACCCCTGCTCCCCCCGATGAAAGCAATCTCTGATTTGACCATCGTAAAGACAAACAGACCTGAGCTTGTTTATCGACAAGCTAATGTATCCATGTATAATTTACACAACGTTTTTCGCAGCCTGTACAGCTACAGGATGCTAGCTTTCAGTAGCGATCAGATTTCAGATCACACAGCAGCAGTCTAAGCAGAGACGCCCAGACTTCCCTCGCCCAAGGGAGTCCCACTCTTCCGGTGGGACTCTTAGGCATTCCCAAGCCAGCCAAGAGACATAGTCTCTCCAGGGTGTCCTGGGTCGACCCCACCTTCCTAGGGAGACGTCCAGGGGGCATCCGGAAAAGATGCCTGAGCCACCTCAGCTGACTCCTCTCAATGTGGAGGAGTAGCGGTTCTACTCCGAGCTCCTCCCTGGTGGCCGAGCTCCTCACCCTATCTCAAAGGGTACGCCCGCCCACCCTGCGGAAGGAGCCCATTTCAGCTGCTTGTATCTTGGATACAAACAGCTGAAATGGGCTATGACCCAAAGCTCATGACCATAGGTGAGGTTAGGAACGAAGATCGACTGGTAAATCGAGAGACACGGCTTTCAACTTAGCTCTTTCTTCACCACGATGGACCGTAACAGCGACTGCATAACTGCAGACACTGCACCGATCCGTCTGTCGATCTCACGCTCCATCTTCCCCCCACTTGTCAAACAAGACTCCTCCACCTCGGGAAAGGACTCCCCACCAACTCGGAGAGGGCAAGCCACCTTTTTCCGGTCGAGAACCATGGCCTCAGATTTAGAGGCGCTGATCCTCATGCCAGCCGCCTCACACTCATATGTGAACCGCCCCAGTGCACACTGGAGGTCCACATTCGAAGGAGCCAACAAGACCACATCATCCGCAAAAAGCAGAGACATCGTTGTCCCCAAACCGGACACCCTCCGGCCGCCGACTGCGCCTTTTCATAATATGTCCCTTTCATGGTAGATATTCCAATAAATTACATTATACCTTTAAATGTGATGAGCCTCAATATGTAACTGCTTATTGTTTAGATCAGGAGCAGCAACTGAAAAAGGTGACTGGATATGATGAAATAAATTGTAAATTTAGAGATTCCCCAACACTCACCTCCTTCAACATCAACTACAATCACTAACTCCCATCCTTCCCCCTTACATTGATCGTTTTTGTTTTGTTCATTGGTTGTTTTGTTTTTTTGTCAAAGCAGCTTTTAGTGTTTAGAAAAGCGTTATATGAAAAGGAATTTATTTATTATTATTATTATTATTATTATAAATTAATTAATCAGGAAACGGTCATTCAATTACTGTATCAAGGTATTGTCAAGTGTTTTGTATTCTTACAACAGTTGCTTCCTTCACCTCTTTTTTAAACCCTTTCACCCTCGCCTCTTCTCTCTCAACCTTTTTCTTATTGAAGTTTCATACCTTTTTTTCTGTCTTTTTTCCACTGCATTCGATAACTGCTCATTAGAAATTACAGTCCCCTTGGCTTTGCTGTGAGTGGTTAATGGCCATGTAGACCTTGACCACAGAAGCAGGAACAAGTCCAGCAGAGGTGATTGGACTCTCAAGAAGCCACGACACCAAGCACACACAGCAGAAAGTGCATGTGCAATTAAAAGCCACTTTCATTTTCTACCCTTCAGTTCACTCAGTCAGTAATAATAGATTGAAAAACTCAATTTGTATGAAGCTTCTTGCTATGAAGTGCAGGAAGGAAATTAAACAATTCTTCCTGACTCTCCCCTCACTCTGACAGCTTCAAGAATCTCTATCTTAATCCAAAATAACAAATGTTGTTTGTTCCGCCAGACAACTTAAACACACACGACAGCTCATTTGCATGTAAGTCAGTGCAGGTGCCACGCAAACATCTGCACACACAAACACAGCAACAACATGAGACGTCTCTGACTCCCAATCCCTTCTTCTCCTCCTTCACTCCCCTCTGTGCAATAAAAATGTTAATTGAAACAAAGACTGCCAAGAGATATATGATTATGTGTGTGTGTGTGTGTGTGTGTGTGTGTGTGTGTGTGTGTGTGTGTGTGTGTGTGTGTGTGTGTGTGTGTGTGTGTGTGTGTGTGTGTGTCTGTGTCTGTCAAAAGAGTCTGTTGTATACTCATAAGGTTTTCAATCAGACATGTTAATTTTATCTGTGTATTATTTCGGTTGTGTGTGTGTGTGTGTGTGTGTGTGTGTGTGTGTGTGTATGTGTGTGTATGATAGTGTCAGGATTTAGGAGGGTTCTCCATCATTCTGCCACACATGCATTAATTTTATTTGGGGATTATTTAGGTTGTGTGTGTGTGTGTGTGTGTGTGTGTGTGTGTGTGTGTGTGTGTGTGTGTGTGTGTTTGTCAGTGTGAAAGGGAATGAGTGTGTGAGTGTCACAACTTGTGTCTTCGCATTTATGCACGCTGAGGAAGAGAGCTCAGGCCCAGCAAGGAAAGTCATTAATTTTTATCCGCTCTCACGATTTAACTGTAACTTCACAAACAACAGAGCACACAACAACACACACACATACACAGCTTTTATAAAGGCACACACAAATACACACACACACACACACACACGCACACACACACACACACACACACACACACACAGACACACACACACACACACACACACACACACACACACACACACACACACACACACACACACACACACACACACACACACACACACACACACACACACACACACACACACACACACACACACAGAGAGAGAGATCCCCTGATGTGATTAAAGGAATAATGAGTGAAACATTTCAAAATGCGGGTAATGTTATTTGAGCATCTTTAACATACTGCTGATGAGAGGAGATGTGCAGGTGTGTCTGTGTGTTGATAAAAGAATGAATGGGGGGGGGCTGGTAAGATAAGCAGATCAATGTGTTTTCTGAAAACAAACTCAAATAAGCCCAATGAATATGTCTACAAACTAAACAATAATACATAACCTACCCTAATATAAAAGACCGCCTGCAACTCCACTCCCCAGGTGCAGCGTAATCATGTTGGAAACACTGTTTGTTGTTTAATAAACCTACAGTACATCGCTGCGGATTAACAGTCTCCGGTTTGGACCAAATTCAAAAACAAAAACCACCAAAAAGCATCCTCAGACAACAATTCAGTTTGAACACAGTCACTCATGAAGTGCCGTAAGTGTCCTTGGAGGTCCTAAGACGCAGTTAAGTATACTAATGCTTGACATCGTTTGTGTAAATAGAAAATTTGGTAAACACTTTAAATTAAGGTCACACGATTCACCATTACCTACATGCATGCTAATCAGTAGCATACTGGCTGCTTATTAGGCCTACTAACTAAGAGTTTACCTCAATACCCTACTTCTTCTTAATGATAGTCAATAAGGGGGATGTTAATGATTTTTTCACATTTATATGCTTTTCCTTACTGCTACCTTAGGAAGGCCATGCTAAGTAAATATTATGAAGCTAATAATAATGTATAACAACTCCCTTACTTACTTACTTACTTACTATCTGGAGACGGTAATTACAAAGGTTTTAAGGGTAAACTCTTCATTAATGACCAATTAGACCTATTAGTATATGGTACTAATAAGCACATAATGATGACTATGCTACTAATTAGTATGCTAGTAAGATACCAGTTAATGACGACTAACTATGACATTCATTTTAAGTATACATAAAAAGGAAACTAAAAGTTCAGTGAAAGTTGTGGTGAAGTTCTGAAAACCAATGACGATCAGTAAATACTGTTTGAACATAATATACACAAACAAAAACACACACAGCCACACAACTTAGACTGACAGATGCTGTGTGTGTGTGTGTGTGTGTGTGTGTGTGTGTTTTTCATTACACAATGGGTTTGCCTTTTGCTTTATACTGTCTTACTTGTCTGAAGCTATTAAACACAGAATCTAAACTGCACTTTAATGTGAGGGAATAAAGAGACACAATTTCAATTTGTGTGTAAAAGAAGACATCATTACATGCCCATTTGTTTTGGGTCCCTTGTTACTGTAGCCAAAAAGCACTGATCACTTAGTGTTCCCGGGGAGTGAATTGTGCATAACAAGAAACAGCATGAAGGGAAGGAAAGCGGATAATATAAAACTAGCACATGAATCATGTCCCAACGACAAATCCTGCCTAGATGACAGAGTGTGTTCCCTGTTTACAGGACAACTCGTGCAATTACAGACAGATGCAGTAATGAGAAACACTGACGTACAGCAACTCAGAGCTACTTGGGTTTTAGGGCTATCAGGAAATTATCCCTGAAGAGTCCAAATATCGGTTGTGGATGGATATACATGGAAGGCAATGATGTTAAAAGATAAAACAGGCAGTCGTATCGCTCACTTATTTTCCATCCTTCATTGACAGGCAAGGTTAAAGCTTTACATCTATCCATCCCCAAAATCCAGGAATAGGAATTTAGCTTATTCCTTTCACTGGGGAATTTTTAAAGTTCAGATTCTAACACTCTTTTTTTTTTTTTTTTTTTCCAGATTGAGTTGAGACGTGTTTTACATGTTCAGTGCTGATAAAAAATGAGTGGTGGGATGATTTCAAACGCAAAGGGAGGCTCGCAGCCTTTTAAAACTTGTTTTAGAAGTCCCTCCCCCCTTCTCTCTGATCTTATGGGAGATGAAAGTGGTAGCCTAATGCTTGCTAAGTGACATTTCTCCATCTCTGATCTCTGTTGCTCATGCAGACAGACAAGAGAATAAAAAAAAAAACAGAGTTTGCACCAAGAATTTTCCCTCCCTCCGTCCTTTCCTTCCTGTATGTTTTCATCTCCTTCTCTATCTATCTCTCCAGCGCACTGTTCTTTTTTTATTACTTTTTTGACATTTGGCTGTCTGCACAGAATTCTATTTCAAATCTGTTCTCCCCCCAAATCAGATTTTTTTGTCAGAGGTAAACAGTAGGAAAACGCTGGGTAATTTGTAAAGCGTTTGTTTTTACCGCCTGCTTATCTTCTTTGGTTCATCACTCTGTAACCTTGAGATAAAGACGGGAATGACACTGGATGCTGTTGCTGTGCAATTAATCACATGAGTGCACACTCATGCATATACAAACACAAAGTGGCATTCATACATTAATGTGTGTGCCAGTGAACGGGACACAAACTCTCCTGACGTTAAATCTCAGAGGGACGTTTTGTTTTGCATCAACAAATTATGACACAGTGGCTGCGTATCTTGCAATCTTCTGATGAAATGTTTATTCATGAACTTGACCAGAAAGACACATTCACAGGTAAACAGACACACACACACACACATACACCCGCATGCACACTTACACGCTTTCTTGTACTGCCTCATCACCAGCTGCATCACATATCACACTATGCCACCTAATCACCACGAGTCAGCTCCCACTGGGAAAATAATTATATTGTCAGCTCTCTGTCACTGTAACATATCTACCAACAACAAAACTCTGGAATACTAAACGGGAAACATCACATTTCTTCTTCAGTCTCTTCCAGGACTGCGGTAACATCTCCAATGTCATTGCTCTCAACGTTTTTTTAATGGCCATGGAGTGATGGCTCCTGGAAGCAGAGGTGTTTGCTTGCGTGTCTATTAAATCCTGTTTATTTCAGGGAATGGCAGAGTGATTTTTGTGGATGTAACTCGTGATGAGCATCAGTGCAATTTAATGATGTATTTTAATGACAGCTGGTGTAATTTGTATTCGGGTTAACAGTGTTTTTGCACCGATGCTCCGGCTGATTTAATGATGTTGCATAGGTTTCAGTGATAGTTTTCAGGGGGGATAGTTGGCTGTACTTGGTGAAATAAATGCATTCTGGGTAATTGCTAGGAGAGAGCAGAGTCACTATTTGTTCATTGAGATAGCCATGGCATGCAACTTCTCTGCCTCTTCACTTCTGCCCACACTCCCATTAAAACAGCACTCAATCACTTTCACTCAACAACTGAACTGCACCTGAAGCTCATTTGGCTAGCTCATGCCTCTTCTTCATTTCACAGTAAGGTTTTTTTTTTTTTTCCAGCCCCCTCCACCTTTTGCCTATCCATTTTTTTTCCTGTACTATGTAGCTCACCTTTTCAGTCGCTGCTTGTTAAAGTAACTGCCATTTTTGTGTTTTTTTTTGTTTATGTGTTTGGATGCGTGAAGTCGCACCAAGGTTAGGAGCACATGTACGAATTCAAATCAGAGAAATTTAGTTTGAAAGTGATGTGGGAGAATGCCGCACTCCCACACATGTAACCAAAGAAAAAGATTAGGTCAAACCATTGTTCATTTGCATATGTGGCTTTGTGCAAACTCTGCTGGTCAGATCCATTACACAGCAATGATCATGATGGTTTCGTGCTGAGTTTTTCCTGTCAGTAAACACCTTAAAAAATGTTCACCACACGTTTTATATTGTCCTGTAAAATCTGTTGATCAGTGTTGTCTTATTTGGTCTCTTCTTTTATTCAACACAATATGGTGAATATTTACGAAAAACGTATTTCAGACCAATTGTATCAAAGAAGCGGTGAGAGACCTTTTTAAATAAGCAGCGGCTTCAGTGATATGAGAGCTCTTTTTTTATGTTAAGATGTTTATGTTTTACAGTCAAGTTAGCTTTTTTTTCTCCCTTGAAATCTCAAGCTCATGACTTACAATGAGACTTTTGCAGTCCTGCCCTATTCTTTTACAAAGCAACCAATTCATCCATCCACCTTTCTATTTCTATCTAAAAAAGACTAGTGTCTGATGCACGCGTATAACACCTAGTAGGTTGTGAGAGAACATAATCATAATAGGCAGCTGTCACTCAGTTGGTAGAGTTGGTTGTCTCTCAGGAAGGTTGGGGGTTCGATCCCCAGCTCGGGGTTGTTCATTTTTAGGATAGAGGGCTTTAAGTTAGACTACTTTCCGAGGGTAAGCTTGATAGGACAGCCAAATGTGGCTCAGCATTGTAAAGATAATAGAATTTAAAAGTGTCAACTTTTTTTTTTTCCATTTAAGATCACATACAACCCATGTGTACAAAAATTTAAAGTCCTAAATTATTAATTTATTCAGTAAAACTCTGCACTTCCTCTCGTACTTTCCTCCTGTCCATTCCGGATTACCCTATCCTTTATTCTCCCTCACTATTTCTAACTCTCTAAACCTCTTCTCTCTGGAAAAGTTAATCAGGGGGCTGATATCCAATATGACTAACATGTTCAATATGCTGCGGCTCACATAACTTTATGTCCAACAAGAACCAAATGAGCAAACGGAGCAAATCTCCAGAACAATTTGTCCTTTTGGTGCAGAACGTCTAATCTTTATTAGATTGAGCCATAACACAGTATTGGCAGCAATTATTCCAGGAATGGCGGTACGACTACAGAGGTTAATAACTGCGGTGTGTCTGCGTGAAGCTCTGTTATGATAGAAAGGTTAGCTGTGTAAAAGGATGATGGCAGCGAGCCAAGCTGGAGAGGGAGAAATGCAGGGCTGCAGGGCCAGAGTGAGTGCTGAGGGGAAATTATTCACAACAGTTATTCAAGGTGTGAAAATGTTTCCTTCCCTCTGAGACAAAATCACTAAAAAAAATCTCTTGTGTTTTTGTCCTTAAGAGCTTTGGCTGCCACACCCATTGAAGAGAGGACATGGCAGCTCTGTACAGAAGCTCTGAGTAACATTAAACATTACCTTAAAGGGATAATCATTTTATGACATGATAATTGTGTTGTTCTTGAGTACTGACATTACCTCAAATATTTCCAACATTCATCAAAGCCAGAGAAATCCTTAATTTTACAGTTTTTATACTTGTCGTGGCAGCCACCATGGTAAAGCACCATTAAATGGTGATCGTTGCCAAGGAAACATCGGACGTTATGTCAAAGACCACTGCATAAGGAAGCGGGAGCTGCTACTGAAAGCTGACGTATTGTTGCTGTATGTGCTGCTGTGATAACATATTGTCTTTCTTGTCACATACTGTGCCTTTTTTTTTTTGTTTTTTTTTCACGATAAAACAGTATAAGAACACTACAACCTTGATATTCACCACAAAGGTCTGATTGTTTTGTTCAGCCCTTGTAGATATAACAACATACAGACCTTATCCATAGTCAGGACGGGAGCCATGTTTAATGAAGCCACCGAGCTGCTTAATAAAGTCTATGGGATGGATTAAAATCAGAAGTATGCAAAACTAAATAAGACATTCATGCAGTGGTGAGAAGTGCATAGGTTAATGACATATGAGGAGGATGACAATATTTACAGAATGAAGTAAATGGGCTTGAGCTTGTACAGTGTTTTTCTAGTCTACTGATTAAATTGTTTTTACACCACAGCTCTCACTTACTGATGGCAGAGGCTGCTGTAAGTGCCCATTAATATGAACTAATCCCATTCGTACACAAATGTGGCAGATGAAGCAGCGGGAACATCTCTAAGTGTTTTGCCTGAGGACACATCGGGCACATGACTGAAGGAGCTTGGGATTGAACCCCCGACCTTCCAGCTGAGATAACGAATCAGCTGAGCCACAGCCATGAGAGAGAATAAAAGAAACATTTATCAACCAAAGGCTGGTCCTTTAGCACTTTGATGACTTCTCATCCCCTGTCCTAGTATCCTGAGAACTCTCTTTTTTTATTTGCTTCATCAAGAACCTCTTTTCTGAAGCTCCAGCTATTTCACATCACTGCTGAAAAAGTGGAAGGCACCAATTTAGCATTGCTATCACATGATAGTGTCTGACTCACATTATCAGTTGTAAGCAAGGATCAAACTCCCGCTGTAGAGACATAGATGCCATCTGTTTGAAGCCTTCTTCCTTAGAGCGTGTTCTGAGTCTATTATCGTAGTCGGCCCAACAAACAACCACTTGAGGTCATTTATCACACTTCAAAGTGCCCCTTCCAGGGCTACAAAAATTGTTGATACACGTTTTTGCAACATATGCTGTCATACTACGCAAGAGCTGCAACTGACTTTGATGTCGGAAATTGATGGATTTTCCCTTTAAGTGCCAGGTAAGCACTGCAGCCCCCACTAACAGTCCACAGGTATACAGACTTACTTCTCTGTCCTTTGCTCTTATTGGCTGAATTTTCTCCTGTTTTTCACAGCTTTCCCCTTTTTCTGTTGTTGCTTTTTTAAGTGGGCTTCTCATCCATGTCTTCAAATCCATGAATTATTTATTACTTTTAATATTTGTTCAGCATCTCTGCCAACATAAATCAACATCAGATTAAACAATGATGGCAACAAATACTCAGCTTAAATTAACCTGGATAAAGTTTTAAAACTGGAAATAAGACTTGAAGTTCTAATTTTTTGTCAGAAGAGTCCCTTTGTTTTAGGCGGCTGAGGATCAGTGGTAGAAGTCGAGTGTTTGATCCCCAGCCCCTGCAGGCTGCAGCCAAATGTCAATCTGTCTTTGGGGAAGATACTTAACTCCAAATAGAACTAGAATGGATTAGTTTATACTGATGGACACTTTACATAGTAGCCTCTGGCGTGACATCAGATGCAATGTAAAAAGCAGTTTGAGTATCAGAAGACTGAAAAGTGCTACAAGCTCAAGTCCATTTACTATTAAAAAATAAACAAATAAGAAATAATAACCACTGAAAATTGAGGCCTTTTTATTTACTGATACAACATCTCATCTTTCACTATGTTTTCCATATTTTTTAGCTGTTTAAAAGAACCATTTATAATTTCAAAAGAAAAAGTGTTGGACCACAACCAGCCGACCTATGACATCCATTATAGAGGTGGTATTAGCTCAGTCTGCAGGGGCTTGGGTTGGGAACTGTAAGGTAGCCGGTCCAAGTCCCAGTGCAGGTATTGTCTGGAAATTGGACTGATAACTCAGGAAGTGCCAGTCCACTTCCTGAGCACCACGGAGGTGCCCTTGAGCAACCAAACCCCCAACTTTTTGGGCGCTCTTTCAAGTGTAGCCCATCACTCTAACATTTCCCCATCAGTTCACAGGATTCTGTTTCACTGCTTTTATGTTCTCTTAATCATTTTTTAGCTAACTTACTTTGTCTATTTATGTTTTTTTTATTATGAATTGTATCATTTACTTGATTTCTTTAATTGCTCTTACCTTCTTATAGCTGTTATCTATTTTGATTTGCTTTTAGCAACCCTATAATCCAAGTTTATTACATCTTTTTAAATCATTGGTCTTCTTGGGCTCAGCTCGTGTTGTGGGGTTCTTATAATGGTTCTTATGATGGTTTTTTTCCCATATGGGTTCTTTTCTGTTGGATTGTCTTTTATTGTTCTGGTTATTTTGCATTGTTTTTTTTTGGGTTTTTCTTCTTGCTGTTGTTTATGTTCTTCTGTGTTGGGCTTATTTTGCTTCATTGTATGTCAAAGCACTTTGTAAACCTGCGTTTTTTAAATGTGTTAGAATACATTCTAATTAAAATAAAGTCTTATTTTGTGATTTCAGTTTGATAAAATAAAAAAAAAATACAAAAAATAAAAAACCTTCAACAAAAAGAACAAAGCTCTTGAGGAGTGTTTGGCTTGTCACTGAACTTGATAAGATTTTCATTATCTATATATGACTTACAAAGTCAAGCAAGGCAGGAAGACTTATTATTTCATGCAGATGTTTTTGATTCCTGTCCCTGCTGTCAAATGTTCAATGTCAGATGAAGCAACAACAGAAAAAAAGACCAGAAGGGTTTCAAATAACACAATCCACAGCAAACATACACAGGGAGTGAAGTGTTAGATCAGTAAAAGAAAGCAAGAAGATTATTCACAAACAGGACACACTCATTAATGACACAGGGGTCACTAAGATTGACACAGAATTGAATGTTTCTCACAGCTTTGGCTGTATAATGCTGCATGTTCTGAAACAGCTTACTATTCAAGTGAGTTAATTTATTATAATAATAATAATAAAATACATTTAAAAAAGCCAAAGTTCAAGGCTAATGACTTCCCAACAATCAAATGAATAAAGAAACAAGGACCTGTCAAGTTTGGAGTATTAAGAATCTCAATCTCCCGACTAAAACAAATAAATGGATTACAGGGGAGTAATATCCAGAGAGTCAACCAAGAAGAAGAGGCTGCATTATGCATATATCAATAATAAAGACCTTGGGTGTGGTTGAAGCCTGTTAACACACACACACACACACACAATCACTATGTGAATTTCATTTCAAATTAACAGTCAATGTGTTACATTCCCTCGAGATGTTTTAGCAGCATTGGTGTGTAAATTAACAGAGCATGAAGGTGCAAGAAACAAACATGACACAAACTCACAAAACATCTCCGTCAACAACCTTTAATGCTCGTACGAGAAGCAGACAAGCAGCTTTACAGTGAACAAACACACACACAGGCACACGCTGAGCTTTAGTTCAAAAAGCCTTTGCCAGAGCCACTGTGAGACGGGACTTAAGTTCTGAGCGATGCGGAGACATGCACTGTCAGCCTCAGATGCAAATACACACTTGGTAGCAATGCCAGACGTCTACCTGCCACAGCTGAGGCTATTTGAAGTTGGAGCGTTATTGCCAAAGATCAGATCAAAGGCAAGCTGTGAGGATGGCTCTATCTCTGTGTCTGTCTTTACTCTTTTTTTCTCATACATACACACATAGAGACCACAGCTGCATGAACATATACTGGAAAATAAATGAAAAACGAGAAGTGTGACAATAGAGCAGGACACATTCACACAAAGCAATAAAGAGAAAGAAGCTGATGCCTCTAGTAATTCTATTGACTTTGTCTTTCTTCATCTGCGTGACTGTTTGCATATTTATTTAGTCTGGCTTCAATAAATATCTTCTTTAGTCTGCCACAAAAAGTGAAAGGGAGTAAATGATAGGATCTTTTATCCCTCTTCTCAAGTAAGTAAACTTTTTTTAATCATGTCGAGCTTGGTTTCAAACTCTTTTAATTGGGAGCCTCCAGACTGCATTTTGATCCAGCCCTTTATTTTTCTCTCCCACCTCTTTTCGCCTTTCAAACCCACACATATTGTCAAGTAACAGGTGTTGCATTGGTGGAAGACTTTTCGAATGTTCTTCACCGGTGATTAAGTGGTGTGTTTCTTTGTTATTGGGGACAGATTGTGCCAGCGTGACAATATATTCTCCAATCATAAATCATTCAATCACGCTCGAAGATTGATAAGGTTCAAGAGTTGCACTTCTCAATACAACTATTTCTCTTTTTTCCAGACCAACAGGGGGGGGTCAACATTTGACTGTGGTGATGGCCAGCAACAAACAAAGCCTTGCTTATTAGCATGCATTACTCATTATGGGCTTATTCTACATGACCATATTTTATTGCTGATAGGACATTAACTAAGAGCCTTCCCTCAATACCCTCCTAATTACAGCTTATTGATTGTAAGATAGGGTGTTTTTGTATCTTATGAGGGCCATACTAAACAAAGCATTTACCGTAATACATGCATAACAACTTCTTATAACTTATAACCAAAATTAGGAGGTTATTGAGGGTAAGGTGAATAGCCTATTACTATATCTATTGACTATATATGGTCATGTAGAATAAGTTGCTAGTAAGCTCATAATGAGTAATAAGCAGCTAGCATGTTACTGATGAACTTTTTATCCCCATGTTTGATCAGTTTAAATGCTGTTAGACTTCGATCAGCTTGTCAGGACAGAGGCCATTTGCAGTTTATGATTGAAGTAAAATATATATGTATGAGACAAAGACAAAATGCATCTAATGATACGTAGTGTACACACATAATGCTAGTATGAAACATTGTGTATGTACAAACAAGTCTGTAGCTGGATGACAATGGTGCTGTAGATATTTTGTGTTGTCATTGGTTCATTTCACTCAAATAACATAACATCCATGTCTTTATGTGGAAATATTATACATACAAGTATTGTGACCTTAATTTAAAGTGTTTCTGTGAGTTGCAGTTTAAAATCATTGCCCTACAATAACCTGCATTAAGCAACCACTGACCACATTAACTCAACTGCAAAGACCAAATAAGTTGTGTTGCAGTCTTTGGCTACACTTTTTCATAGTGTTCAACCGATAAGACTTTAAGAATCTGGAGTAACACAAAATCATAATATTGGTGACGAATTTTAGTCTTCTTAACTTACTGCTTGTTTTTCTGTTAAAAAAAAGAAAAAAAACATACTGGACAAGGTTTTCAAAATGTGCAACTTTGCATGAAAAAAGAACATGCTCGGACTTTATGAATCTGCTTCTGTAAACTACAGCACATGTAGAGAAAGATCTGCTTTTTTCCTGTCATTTTGAGACACTGAGTAGAAAAGGGCACACTCAGAGGAACAGATGTACCCTTAATTGCTGACTAGATAGGATTGCCTGTAAAGTTTCTTTGCAACGTTTGGTCAGTGGGTGGACTCACCACATTCAACAGACGTGCACAAGGTGTAACAATAGAATCGTTAAAGAAAATAGCGCGCAGGTGGCAGACTAGGAAGCCAATGACTTCTACGATGAAAAGGCCAAGTTTAAATGTCGTGTTTACAAACTGCAACCAGCAAATCCACTCATTTCACGATTAAGTTAAAATGATCTTCTAGATTTAAAATTAAGCTGCTCTTTATAAATAACATTTCAGCACTCCTCACCTCTGGGACTGTTTGCGTCTTGTGATGCATTTTTAAGCAGGCACATCTGTCTTGTTGAGTTAGTGAACTAGCCCTGTTGCCGCCAGCTAAAGACCCCTCCCTTCCTATACTGCACCTCTTGGGCATCCTTGTCTGCTCTGATTGTCCAGATGAGAGACTGGGTCAGTGATCAGGTATCCTGACCAAAAAGACTAAGACACGGGCCTGGGGGAAGATGGGCACTGAGGGGGAGGTCAGGTGTTTGTGTTGCCCGATGGAAAAAAGGAGGTTGAGAGAAACAATATCCAAAGAAGAACAGAAAAGGAGTAATATAAAGATACGGGAAAGGTATGGGAGAAAAAAAAAAAAAAAGTGATTTGAGATGAATATTTGGTTCAGTGTTTATGCTGCACCCATCCATCTTGTTCCCCCTGTCTCCCTCTCACCTTTCTGCCTTCCAACTCCAGACTGTCCCCAAAGTGGACGTCCACAATAATGAAAAAGGATGTCTTGTGAGTCTATGTGTGTGTATACCCGTGCATATATGTGTGTGTGTGCTTGACTGCTTGCACATTCGCATGTGTGTGACGTGTGTGGTAATGAATAAGGATGTGCTGTGTGTGGAGCTGGTCGTTAATCACTGGCAGTGCTGGCAGCTAACAGATAAGCAGATTGATCCAAGGCCACCGAGGGAACGCCGCCTGGCACCGGCCCATTCATCACACACTCCACCTGCACCCACACACACATACACACTCACACACTGTACACAAGGACTCTGAGAAGGCTGGTCAGAGCATCTGAGCTGAGGATCATCCCTGACCATTCATGTTAACATCTGTGAGAGTTACTGAAGTACACAGTGAGCTAAAAAGAAAGAACAAAGAGAGGGGGAAAAAAGGGACAGACAGTAGAGCTGCAAAGCCCTGACAACATCTGCAACTGCTCCATGACTGCTCACCTGGAAATCCCAAACTGGCATTTGTTGCTGTCTCAGAACAAACACACACAAGTACACACAAACACACACTTGTGTGAACTGACACATATGGAGAGATATGGGTGCTCACTTTGGCCATCTAGAAATCCCACAGGAGACAGAGACTTGGGTGGGTGGAACGGATGCATGTATGGATGGATGGATGGATGGATGGATGGGTGGATGGGTGGATGGCAGGAGAGAAGACAGGATGACAGAATGACAAAACACAGTTAAGGACACGCTCCAGTACGATGTGACAGATGGGCAGTTCCACCAGGGAGTGAAGGAGCCTAGAGGTAGATAGAAAGGAAAACAGGGAGATGAGAGCCAGAGAAGACAAGAGGTCAAACATCTGTTGTCTCTCTTTTCTATGGCTTCCATCACATGGTCAGTGGTGGGAGGAGAGACGTAAGAGTCCTCCTGGCAGAACTCACTTCATTTATTATTGCATTTACATAATGAGCTACCCTTTGCGCAAAGCTGATAAAATAATAATAATAATAATAATAATAAAAAAAACATACATTTGTAGTTTCAATGCAAAAGTAAATGCTTTAGGCCTGTTTATATTACCCTTTCAAGTCAGGGCTGCATTTCTACAGATCAGATAGACATGGTCCAGCAATGCCAGCCAATGTGGAAGTATTTTCTTAATGTAACCTGATACAAATAAGATCAAGATTCACTCTCGTTGAGCTTAATGTTGGTAAAACTCTTTCCATTTCTGAGCTTTAGCCCTTCTTTTGAAGTGAAAACAAAAAAGAAGCTATGAGTTACCTGAGGAAGTGGTTTTGGGTTAAGCGCTGATGACCCCACGAAGAGGGGGAATTAATGCATCTTTTTTATCCCCCCCCACGCACGCACGCACGCACGCACACACGCACACACACACACACACACACAACAATAAAGGCATTTTGTCATATTCAATGTTCATATCCTATCTCGGTGTGTGATGAAAACACTTAGTCAGGTCAAATGTGCCAAATGCCTTGGGGTAAGATCTAGAGCATTTCCAACTGTTATCACCTCCCTGTGTGTTAACAAGACAGATATATATAAAAAAAAAAACCCATCAGTCCAAAGGCTAAATGATAAAAGCTTTGGCATGCTGACAAAACAGTGAAAGTGGTGGGATACAACTGATGTGAGACTGTGTTGGTGTGTGGGTGTATGTTAACATTTTTTTTTTAATGTCATAGGGTCCAAAACTCAGGCTTCACACAATCCCTTGAAAACATTAAGTGTCTAACATTTAAAGTGTCACTTCACACTTCAGTCTATGCCTTAAAAATGCAGAAAATTTGGAAAACGGGAGATGTGTGAGACAGGAGTTCATTAGAGGGCGTTCATTTTCCTAAAAGTTTATCGCACAGATCTGGTCCAAACTTGCACCTCATGTCAGTTTCAACTTTTCAAGGTCCGCTTCTGTCCACTTTCCTCCCTCTGTAATAAAGGCAAAATGCCAAAAATAAATCTTTAAAAAAATATATATATTAATGATAAAGCTTAAATAAGAAAAATAAAATCTGAATTTCCCTGAGGGAACCATCCCAAGGGATGAAGAACCTTCCTGCAAGGTGTTCATGTGAGGCTATGAATACAGAAATTGCAGCTTATTATATACTCTAATCCATGTCTTCTGCTCATACTACTGCCTTGACCCATATCAAGGAAAAGGTTGGTATATATAAAGTAATAGTCTTGTTGTTGTCATGTCATCATGCCTTGTGTATTTTTTTATGTGAGTACTTAACCACATTTTCTACAATCATGATTACCCAGCAAAAATGTGACCTCACCTTTCTTGATGCTGTTTCCAAACCATTTGTCAGGTTTGAGGTTGAAAAAAAACGGAGGAGGACCCAATTGCAAAAAAAAAAAAAAATAAAATAAAAAAAGATTTTTCTATACAAAAGACATTGGAACAAACCAAAAACAGTCAAACAAAAGGTAATCCTTAGGAGCAGGGAGACAAACGACATATTTACCAACAGACAATGAACCGAAAACAGAGGGGAAGAAACACTAAGATGCAATAAACAGGGGTAATCAGACACAGGTGAGACTAATCAGGGTAATCAAGACAGGAGGGAAACACACCGAGGCAGGAAATCAGACACTGAAATCAAACACTGAAGACCAGAACTACAAAATAAAACAGGAAACACTAAAGACTGAAACAGACAAGATTAAACAGGCAACACTAGGGAATACATAAAACGGAACTCAAAACTCTGACATTAAACATAAACAAAACCAAACCATGACACCATCACCTACGAAGAGCTCTGACAGCTTTAAAGGTCACATATTAAACTTTCAACAAAGAGCTCCCCAAAACATATCTCTAAAGTTTTTCTTTGAAAAAATGCTGCATTTTATCAAGCGAGTAAACCCCTCTTTTTATAGCTATAAATGCAAGTGAACCATACTTTCCTTCGACTTTATGCAGGTGGTGTCCCAAATTCCAAAAAAGAGAACATTTTATGTATCAACATCTTCAGGCCTGACCTGATGGTCTATGATGATTTTTTGTGCCGGTCTGATTACAGTTTGTTGGAAAATATCCTGGTGGCTGGGATGTTGATGGACTCCAATGATTTTAGCTGCCTGCTAAATCTTTTGATTTGGGCTTTTGATTTAACATCCAAATTACCAAACCATGCAGACACAGCATAACACAGCAAGCTGTTCACTTCTGCATGACAGAGTTGACGCAACAAGATTATGGAGAAAAATGGCCTCTTTGTCTCAGATAAATAGTTTGACAACAAACAAATTGAATTGGGCTGAGAGTAATGTAACACCCAATTAAGTTAAATATTGATTGGCCATACACAAAAATGTTTTCAAGCACAGTCTGGGATAAAGATAAATGCTAAATCTGTTTCCTTGTGTTTGTTCGTCCTAAGACAGTGGAGACATAGACAGACTTAAAAATTGCACTTGATGTCATGGAAATATAAAATTACTTTTTTGGCCATTTGGCTGAAGAAAGACAGGAAATGCTGTGATGAGAGTGCGGGTGACGAAACGCAGAAAAAGGGCAGAGGTCATATTGAAACCCATTGCTATTGCAAAGAGGAACACAGACCATCACCACTCCCAAGGTATTGCAGATAGTTTTTTGCAAACTTTTAACGTCTACCATATTATGTTGGGTGGACTCCCTAAAGGGTTTTGGACATTTGAGGGCAGCTTGAGGGCCATGTGAGATAAGCAAGAGGTCAGAAGTAAGGCATAAAAGTTTAAAAAAGGCAGAACACTAAGACAGAAGTGTACGTTTCTCAAGGCCTTTCAGACTTTCAGATTGTTTTCATTTTTTTTAAGACAGTGTGAATACTGAACAAACAGAGCATGCTGTACAAGAAGACTTTGGTCTTTTAATCATATGGGCTTGAGGCAGAAAACTTTGTAAAGCAAACCCTGTTTCAACCACGTCACAGATATATTTCTTTTTTCCCTCTCTTCTGTTTCCTGATGTTGTTCATATTGCATCACCTGATGTTCAAGATCCATTCAATCATCCCAATATACGATTCACTCTATTCACACTAACAGAAATACTCATAAGAATTCCATGATGCACAAAAAATAAAACCAGTAAAACCAATAAAGGAGAAATGGCCATTCAACTTGCCTTTATTTTGATTTATTAAATAGCTGTTTCACACAGTATACCTTACAATGTCAATAGCTCGGTGTTATTGACAGTTATCATGCCTGAAATGTATCTTCTCCTGACAATGATTGCTGTCAAAAGAGATGCAACTGTCAATCAATCTTTATTTGTACAACATTAATTCATAATAAAGAAGAATACAGAGACTTTTCAAGAGTGCAGGTAACGATCTTACTCTCTGTTGTATTATTAACAAAGACCCAACATTAACCCCTTGATGCCTGAATTTGTTTCCAAGTATTAAACTTTTTTTTTGACGTGTTTCTGCTTTTAAGTAGATGCTTAATTTTTTTTTTTTTAAATAGCACATAAATAGATATTACATAAAAATAGCACATACATAGCACATCAAATGGACAATCTATTGCTTGCAAAAGGTTCCTCGTTATGTATTGAAAGGCATCTAGCAAAGCTACAGTGAAAAGTAAAAACATCATATTAGCAGGCAGAAACCTCGGACAGAACAAGATGTTAAACAGCCATCTGACCCAAGTGTGTTGAGCTTGAATGAAGATAAACTTCCTCTAACAATTTTCTCATCTACAAGTTGAGAAAAGGTTGACAAAAAGTACATAACGGTCAGCAAACCAGAGGCAAAATATGGCTGCTTATACTTTCTTATCATTTTATTATCCACTTGGTTTCAGAAGGAATTGAACTCTTAAAGAAAAAAATAATGAATAAAAACTCCACTGGCTTCACTCCAGAGTTAATACTTTTCCAGACCGTGTTGTTGTTGCTGCTTCTCCTTTGTCGTAGTTTCCATTATATTCTGCCAAAAAGTACCTCGCCGTCGCTTGTGTCTTTGTTTTCTGGCAGTTGGGCTTAACTTAATCAATGGGGAAAGTAACATGCTGGAGAGCCCATGACCTCCACTTATGGGCTGAAGGGCATGGTGACAGCTTTCTATTGCTAACAGCCATTGGACAAAAGCAGAAAGTTGACTATTCTACACTTTGAATAACTATAGAGCGGATATCATCTAAATTTGTGTGAGACGGGACGAAAAATGCTCTGCACTCAAAAGCAGGACACCTGGTGACGCCATAGTTTGCAAGCATCCAAAAAATAAAGTGCAACCATCTAGATTGTAATTGTAAGGTAATTTCTGCCCCAAAACGTGTTGCAAATGCACAAACAAGCAACATCCATCCAGCCCAGCAGGGTTCCTGGTGGATCAAACTAAATGGCCCTGACGAAACACAATTGCTATGTTCTATATTTACTCAAAAGATAAAAGCAGCTTTTTTAATCCTCCCGCTGTGCAAGGCAAAATAAATCATGTGACTTGAGTTTTCATCACAATGCTTGTTTGCAAATGCAACATTAGCAGGATAACAGTCTCTCAGAGAATAGCAGTTGTAGTACAATGAAACAGTCATGTCATTTTAGTATCCACCCATTCACTTTGCATTTTGAAATAAATTACATAGACCTTATCACATTAATAAAAAGGCAGGTAATTATATTTCAACTATGTGATGAAAATGTGTCAAGCACCATGGTTAAAACACCATTGATATTCACTTTGAGAAAGAAAAAATCTTACATAAATGGGACATTTTCGACTTTGAGCCGTCTCACATCAGTTGAAAAATGAAAGTTAAACACAGTCAGCTGTCACTTGTCTTGTGTAGGAGGGTTATGGAAACAAGAGACATGTTTTCATAACCACACTTTGCTTACTCTGTATAACCTTGGCACAACGTACTTCTTTTTAATGGTCACTTGACCCTTTTTCAAATGAGCCACCTCCTTTAATGTATACCCATTAAACCCAGTTGAAAGCAGCTGATTTTTCCTGGAAACTCTTTCACGGCTGTATTTAATCAATTTACTTCCTCGTCTACTTTCGTTTATCTCTCTGCTCCTGTCCATTTTTTTTTTGTCTTCAACCTTTAAGGGTGTAATTTGACTTGGAGACTGGTTACTGCTGTGTCAGCGAGACACAAAACTGGAATTACAAAAAAACGATCTCATCATGTCCCTGACGCTGCTCTCCTAAGAGCAGCATAACACCTAAAAATGCAACCAAACAACCAAAATAACTTACACTTTTTGATCAAGGCCTCTTTTCTCAAAAGGCTCCAAAGAGCCCTTGTCACCTTGGACCATTGCCTTAGAGTAAAATAAAAACAGAGCGCATATTATGAATTTAAATAGTTTGAGGATAACATGCTTATCTCCTGCAGACTTGATAACCTTTTGTTTATTCTTTTATCCAAATGTGGATTATTCATTTGATAGAGAGTCAAAGTCCAAATGACTTTTTTTTTAGTGGAACGAACTTGAGTAATTCAGGAATGGTGTTCCCATCATTTCACATGAAAAACGTGGTAAATGAAGGAACATGCTTTGTAGCACGTTTTCTGTAAAAGGGCCATCATACTAAAATACTAGATGTTGTGATCAGATGAATTACATTTCTTTTTGAGAAATATGCCTACTTGGTTTAAAAAAGTTGCATTACAAGATCAGTATACCACCATTCACCCAGGTCCTGTATTCTCAAAATGAAGCTACAACCAAGAGCTAGCTTAGCATACACACCAGCAATAAAAAGGGAATTAAAGTCTTCTAGGAAGTCATGTTGTGCCAGGCTAAGGAAAAGTCTGGCATATAACCCCCTTTAAGCAACAACATGTTGTCAGTTTTAGTACTGATCTAACAAATGTCAGAGATAAAAGGTAATGATTTTCTAGCTTTTAGAGGTGTAGAACGAAAGCTCGCCTGAGTGCAGGGTGTATACAAAGGGACAGTGTATTGTGAAAGCTGCAGTTATGTGATTACCGTACATGATTGGCTGTTAAGACGGATATAAAACTGAAAGGAGGGATATACTGTATGTTGGGAGGGGTATGAGATGAGGAAGGATAAGACAATCCCATGTGAGCAAACCATGAGCTGTAATCATTCAGCTGGAACGCTGGGGTTCTCTTCCATTATTCATTCCTCCCTCCCATCATCCACTTCTCTATCTCTCTCATCACACATTGCTATCTTGCCATATAGCTCTCTGTCATCTGTGTGTTAGAGAGAACACAGGAAATGGAAAAGTGTGTGTTCACTGTGTCTGCGGGAGAGACAGTTTCACACTTAACTTTTGTTGAAGGAAACAGTCTCACAACACTGATATATGCTATCTATCTATCTATCTATCTATCTATCTATCTATCTATCTATCTATCTATCTATCTATCTATCTATCTATCTATCTATCTATCTATCTATCTATCTATCTATCTATCTATCTATCTATCTATCTATCCATCCATCCATCCATCCATCCATCCATCCATCCATCCATCCATCCATCCATCCATCCATCCATCCATCCATCCATCCATCCATCCATCCATCCATCCATCCATCCATCCATCCATCCATCCATCCATCCATCCATCCATCCATCCATCCATCCATCCATCCATCCATCCATCCATCCATCCAACATCTACAGCTCTTCTATCAAATCTACAAGCCCTGTGTGCATACAAAGTAGATGAGCCATTGTGACACCAATGACGTTTGCCTCTGTGATGCCCCACATCGGTTAAACATATCTGGATGCGCCTCCATGTCCACGTCAAGTAAAGCCTTGATGTGCTGGTGCACTTAACAGCTCGAGCACCCGTAGGGTCAAGCTCCCCATGCATTTAATAATCGACATTAGAAAACCTAATTTAGGTGAATCATACAAAAGAACTGTCAAGCACCCTGTGCAGAGGAGCACATGGTCCTCTGGCTAGCATGATAATGACATCAAATACAGCTCAAAGAGCCAAGAAGACCCACACATAATTAAAGTGTGGGTTAAAGTGACCTGGATTACTTTGAATTAAACTTCAGAATAACACCAAGATCAAGCATGCGCTGATACTCATGGAAGTTTCTTCAGATGTGTTCTCAGTCTTGAGCCGCTCATCGCTTTGTATGTGAACTACATCCAGGATTTCGTTTCTTCCACTCTCTCTCTCTCTCTCTCTCTCTTCTATTTTCTTCTGTCCATGTCAGTGTTTGTGATGACCATCAGAGAAGCCTGTAATATCCAGAATGACAGGCACAGGAACACAAAGAGAGCTGTTGCTCAGAGGAGAATGTCCCTGATGATCACAGTAAAGTGGTATTGTGGCTAAAAGGCCAATACAACCCATACAGAGGCTTCCCAATAATATAGATGGTGCAGGAGTGTGAGAAAAAAACATGGACTTTGAAAGGAACATTGAGATGTATTCTTCACTTTCAAGGTAGCGGAAGAAAAAAAGTGAGTGAGAACATAACCTTGTTCAAGTTCAAATCCAAGAAATTACTAATTCATGCATTGGAATCCCAAACGGTTTTCCTTCAATAGCTATAGTATAACCAATGCTTTGCGATTGGCAACCTATTCCACACCAAGCAGGTGATCACTTTTTCTGCTCTAAAACTTTAAGGTTTAGCATTGTCTATACTCGGCCCCTGGAGCACGAGATCAACCTCCATGTCAGCTGTTTTTTTGTGGCTGTGAGCTCACAGGGCTTTCAGTTAAAAATAGTTAATCTTGAATTTGGTAGCACCGTGGTTATTGTGTGCGTCGAACGTACAAGCTTTAGTCCTCCAAGTGGAGGGCCCAGGTTAAATCCAACCTGTGACTTCTTTCCTGCACGTCATTCCCAGAATCTCTCCCTCCCCAACTTCTGAGTCTGTCCACTCACATATCCCAAGATAAAAGCTATTAAAAACCCTAAAATAAATCTTTCTTGTTCATTGGAACAAGAAAGGTACAGTTTGGTACAGTTTCCGGGTCTAGAGCTAATGCAAGATCCTGAGTACTTTATTTTTTAATTTTTCTCTGGAAAATTATGGATTCGAATAAAGGCAAATATTAAGCCTATGAATCACTTTCTAACAGACTCATTGATGACTACAGAGGGAAGTTCTGCAAGACAACTTTTGTAGCCTAGCAACAGTAAGCGCTGGAAGCACTTTAAAAACTAAGGTCGTGGATGCTGCCAGCACCAAATAATCTGTTAAATGATAAATGGCCCAAAAAGGTCTGCAAAACCGCACAACACATAACAACCACTTAGCTGTTAGTAATTAAGTAGCATTGTGCAGTCGTACGATGCAGTGTGCGCTGCACCTGCAGCAGGTTAGGGTACAGAAAAAGGGAGGAGCACAACAAAGCACGTTAGGTGACTGAAACAATAGTTGGGAAAATAGCTACTTTGTGCAGCAAAGTAGGAGAGTTTGTGTATTCATGACATCTTCAGGACATGACAGAATCAAGGATTTAAAAAAAAAAAAAAAATTATCAGCTCCTTCAAAGCAGAAATACTGTGATATGCACTAAATATGTTATCTGTGTATTTCTGTAGTATCTGCATAACTTTAGGTTCTATCACTTGGTTTAAATCTATGGTCGACACGCTCAAGCGCTTATCATCATATTGCATTCAAGTTTACATTTTCCTGAAATTATAGGCATATCAAAGCCAGTCCAACTTTATAAATGAGACCCTTAGCGTTATTGCTGCTTCTGTAACACATTTCAGAGCCACTTTACCGAAGATACTGCAGAGTGGATCAGAGAGACATTAGGCAGAATCATTGAGTTTGATTCAAATGCATCCTAAATAAACATTGCGCTATAAATGGACGAAAATCAAATCTCAAGAGCAGATACAAAGAAATGGGCGCGATGGATCAAACTGAGATGTCTGTACAGAGATACAAAAATTCCATCACAACAGGCAGCAGGTGGTGAGCGGTGCAACAAACCAGAGAAAGGGTTTTAAGAGAACAGTGACAATGGGGGCCAAATAAAAAATGGCTAAATCTGAGACTCTGAAATAATATTGTGTGGTATGTATCTAGGACTGAGTGAGAGACTGTAGTTCACTGTCTATAAATCCTATATGTTAATAATTCAAGTATATATGAGCTCATTTTGAAAAGACTGTGCTTAAAATCTTGGGATAAGTAAAGTCTCCTCTACCTCATTCGTCATACAAAGCCACCCTCTGTCATCTGCTACCCTATCCCCACTTTCACATTATTGGCCCAGGCATTTAAGTCATCCTTTCCTTTTTGATTACCAAATCTCTTGTGAAATACATGTTAACACCACTTCCTCGCCAATTCCTCCTCCCCGGCCCGCCCTGACTCAACTTGTCCTCCAAAGGTCAATTCTTCTTACAAGGAATCCTGGGAGTGTATTATGTGAGCACCCTTTAATCACATCCTCCTGGTTTCCATCACAGATCCCATGCAACCCTCCTCAACCCCACTGCTGCCGCCACCACCTCCACGCATTGAAGAAGGTGTATTAATATATAATTCATCATCCCTGTCTTTGCACCAAAGCTGCTATACTGTAGATGCACCCACTTTGAGAGGCTGGGCTTGAAGCAGTCTTGGTGGAATAGATGGCAGCATTCTGATGATAGAGTTGAAATATGATTCTTCAAACACCAGATGTCATTTAAAAGTTCCTATTATGTTCTTTAATGCAGCTGGGAAATAATAATTATAGCTATCATTATAACAGTACAACATAGATACACTGTGAGTTCCTATTATCATATTGTATTTCATATGTAGAGGTATGACACAATAAAGCAGACAAAGTACTATGACAGTAAATGGAGAACTGGACAGAGTGAGATTAGTGGAGGAAATAACATGGCTAGAATGTGTGGAAAATAATAAGATTCTTTCCATATCAGCAGTTCTGGGTTTTCAACTCTGTGAATAGCTGATATATGGAGAAAAAAAACTGAAAGAGGGATGAGAGTGATGGGAAGAGATAAGCCATGGTTAGAATGAGAGAATTACAGTAGGTGCACGCATGCATATACACACACAACCTCACACACACACACACACACACACACACACACACACATAGAGGTAATGATCTAAGGCCATGGCCTGCATCTCTATGACTTTCAAAGCAGGAAAGAGGCGGAAATGAAAACACAAAAAAATAATTCACATGCACGACTGTGCGTACAATCACACATGCACGCATGCAAACACACACACGCACACAGTGTGAAATGTCACTCAGCTTTGGTTATATTGAAGTCTGGTTGTGTCATTTCCAAAGCAGACGGAGGTGTGATTGACAGAGTCTGACTTCCGCTGTGATTTACATGACAGACTGAGACAACCCCCAACTACATGTGCGCGCACTTGTGCACTTACACACACACACACACACACACACACACACACACAAAAGGGCAATCTTTGATGATTGACGATTTTATTTAAATATGAGCATATTATGGTGATTGTGGTCATCTGTGTAGGTGTGTTTTTTTTTAATACACACGTGCGTGTGTGTGTGAGTGTGTATATTTATGTGTGAGTATGTGTGTTTAATACATACACATGACTTGGCATGTGACGTCTCATTATCATACATTATCCCTGATTACGCTAAGATTGCCGTACTGTAATAACCCTGAACACTGGCAGGTTATTATTCCCTCAGTTTAATCACAGACTATAATATAAGAAGGATTTTGGTTGGGTGTGTGACTGGGACATTACTGCCAGATTTCATGTGTGCGTGTTTGTGTGTCTCCTCAACTGGTCGCAGACTGGAAGGCACAGCAGGTGGGCAAGCAGCATTTCATGGTGGCATGAACACTGCTAATTACTGTCTGGATCAGTAGTGTGTTGGTTGGCATCTTGGTGTTTGCGTGTGTGTGTGTGTGTGTGTGTGTGTCACCCTGGTGAGAAGAAACAGAGACAAAACTGGAAACTGCTCTCTCTCTCTTCATTAACACTGTCAGAGATAGCTGGATGGGGGTTCATAGATAACGCAGACTTTAAACTTTGCAATTGGCTCTATGTGGGGTTATTTTGGGGTTTTTTTGCAGCATGGTCAGAATATAGAATCCTCAAAGAGTTGATTATGTGTCACCCATTTGATGCACTAACGATTCTTGGAGGTAATCATGAGTCATGGCTGCTTTCCTGGTGTTAGCAGCACAGTGGGTGCATAGTAAATACTGTAGTAGTTAACACAATGGGCAAACAAACTAAACTTTGCAAGAGTGAATTAGACGTCCAAAGTTGGAAAGGACACAAAAAGTTCCCTGTTCTTGTGTGCAGCATGTTCCCAAAAGTCTGTCTGACTCCTTGAGCTTTGTTGCAAAAGCATCTCACCATACGATATAATAGGATTTTTTTCACAGCAGGAACTTTCCGAGAGAATCAAGGAACCTGCTAAAGTACTGAGAAACAAGACCAGCTTTTAAGGTCTGATGTGTCTTATGGTTTATCAAAAGCAGGGGACGTGTAAACAGGAATGCACAAAAGAGATTTCTTACATCGTTATTTCTTTCTTGAGATCGAGAACTTTAGTTGAACATTGTAACTTTTAACATTGATACTTTTAATGTTATGTTTTGAGTTATGCCTCTGATAAATTCTTCAATAAAACACATCATGTGGTGTAAAAGTGTTTTGAGTTTTCAGAAGACTAGAAAAGTGTTATACAAGCTCAAGTCCATTTACCTTATCTCCTACATCTGACAAGCTGTGACAGTTGGATGCTGTGAATGAAACACATGAAATAGAAGTTACATATCATTTTCAACATATTGTGTTACAACTGCCTCATTGGTTGGTGAAGAATGAACCAATAATCAATATGAAATTATTATTGATTATTATAGATGCCAACTCTAGCCCCCCCCCCCCCCCCCATCTCTTCACAGAAGGACACAAAGGTACTGCACTGCTTGAAGACGATCAGAAGACAAGAAGGGAGTGAACAATGATACAGTACTGTATGTAAGGTGAGAATAGAAGTATCAAATGGCAATGGAGTGTCAAACTTCAAATACTGATTTTCAGTCAGTCTCCCAAACATTGGGTTGAGCAACTAGTTCCTGTGAGCTCTGTAAGTTGTTTATACTTTGAATGGATGAAGAAACTTGTATTGTATATAGAGATGCAGGTTATGGACACATAAAAAGGTTTAGGTGCATCATGTCTTTCTTTTCCAAATAATTATGTCACGTTAATATGTAGGCACCTGAAAATAAATCCTTCTTTGCACTTTATAATGATGCTACGCTGATACAATATACTGTATATACATAAACTTAATTCAATAATGATCCAAAGATACAATGCTTTACAAAAGGTAAAAAAGAAAAACGTTTTTTTTTTCTTTTTTTTTTTTGGAAGGAGGACTGTATTCTTTTTAAAATAGCTAGAACATCTTATTTTTCCTGGTTCCATCAAGCCATCATGAAGTTGGAGGTCACTGCACCTTAGTAGAGAGGATGAAAAAAAAGTGCATTGACCAAAAAAAAAAGTAACCATAGCAACAAGTTTGCCTGAGGAGATGTTCTGGATCTTAATGGTGCACTCGACCATTTGTGTCAGGACGACCTACATGGATTACAGTGTTTAGTTTTGACCTTTTTATTTAATCCTCTGATGTGCCTCCCAGTAGTCGCAGTGATGGATAAAAATGATCCCGCATCTTTGAATGTCTCATTTCACTTAACAAAAACCTCCCAAACAGCTGAGCTGAGTCACAAGTAATATCTACATCAAACATCTCACTTTGTCACCGTTCCCATTAACTGTTATTATTTTGGTTTTGATCCTTGCTTCATAAGATGACCTTAAGAGTTTTGAAAGTTGCCTTTAAATAAAATATATGATTATAATAATAATAATAATAATAATAATTATTATTATTATTACCTGTAACTGGTTCCTTTTTCTGTGTTTAAGGTAACGTTGTAACTTTAAATCCAACAGTCTTTTTTTCTTTTTTTTAAATAGAACAGAGTTGAGTAAAAATGGCAAATAAAATATTCTCCTCTTAAGACAGTGCAAAGTCTAACATTTTTTGTTGTTCAATGCCAAATAACAGAATTTGCAAAATATGTAACTAATCACAATTCATCAAATTTAGGCTAAAATGATTTATTTTTTTTTTTTTTTAATTTCTGCTAAATATATTGAAATGTACAGACTCCCTAAAAGAAAGGTGTGTGCAAAAAATAAGAATTAAATATGTTTTGGTACAAACTGCCCGGTGAGCACAAGAAGGTATGGCGTGGTGCACACTACAAACATCTGCACTCATGTCTCCTCATATTCTATTGATATTAAAATGAGAAAATACCAAAAGGAGCATGTTAACTGCAAGACGTGATCAGGGTTTTGCCATAACCGTTACTATTTCTCTTAATGAGTTCACCAGCCTTTGATTCTGTTGACCTCTCCATTTTACTTTCCAAGTTACATCATTATGGTTTTCAGGATTATTCATATATTTGGCTTGTCATTTATGTTTCAAATCAAGAACAATTTGTCTATGTCAATGGTTGTACTTCTTCCACAGCCCAGTTAACTTATGGCGTCCCTCAGGGTTTCATACTTGGTCCGTTATTGTTCCTGGTTTACATTAATGACCTTGCAACCGTTTCTTCCACGATGCTACCAATACTTTTTGCTTATGATACAAATCTGATCTTGTCTCACAGTCACTTCGATTCTTTAATTAGTGAAGCAAATTCTGGCATTATTAAATTTTCTGAATGGTTCCAGATAAAGAAATTCACATTAAATGTGAAAAAAAAATAAATAAATGTAAATCCAGCGCGGAGATTACTATTGGGGATAATGACAATTAAAAACAAAACAAAAACTAATTTTTAGGGGTTAGGGGTTATTGATGAGAGGTTGCCATGTCAGTTTTCTTTTGTTTACAGAGGCTCAACACTCTGGAATTCTCATCTTCATGTAGTTAAATTATCCTCATCCCTCAAAACTTTTAAATTAAGACTAAAAGCTTACCTGCAAAATCAAGACTCCTAATAGTTTCTTTTCAGAATAGTTGTCTTTGGATCATTATCTCCTTACATCTCATACACTCATTTATTTAAATGTAATTATTTTACATTTATCCTCATTCATGTTTTTTATTTCTGACTTAAGTGTGTACTATTAAAATGGCACTTGTATTGCTTTTTTATTATTTGTTTTTATTTTGCTTTCTCTTATGGTTGTTGTTAATTTATTTTCTGTATTTCTTGGGGAGGTCCTTTTTTTTTTTAGCCCATATTGTTTTTTTTAACCTCTCCCGCACTTACTATTCTTGTTTAATGGTTTTTTTTTGTTTTGTTTTTTGTGTGTAACTGTCTTTTTTGGTGCAAATAAACAAATAAAATAAACATTTTGTTGGACTTCTTCAAATTCATTTTCAAGTCCATTTCCCCAGCGTCAGACTTGTTCGTCTTTAAAATTCCACGTAGTTGTTCTCAACCGTTTTTGCTTCTGTTTCATTTCCTTTTCTTTTTTTTTCCTGTACGTGCCTTCTTTCTGCAGATCAATTGGTCCGGCCCACACAAATGTGCTCCGGACTGCATCAGTATGTTTATCATAGCAGGGGTCCACTATACAGACTTAAAAGAACAAAAATAAGTGTGATTTGATTATGCACTTTCCCAAACATTACCATGGCTTATAGCTGATCTCTGACCTTTTTCCACATTTTGCATAATCCTTTATCCAAACGTCATCATTGTCCTGCTTATATTACCCAGTTTTAGATGGAGCTAAAATCTTTCCCTTGTTTATGAAGTATCTTTTTGATATACTTTTACAGATTTGATTCAACAAGCTGCATTACAACAAACTGGCAGTTTGAATGTTCATGAAAGTGGGGATCTAAAGGTAACACAGAGTAAATGTTTAGTATGTTCAGGTGCTTTAAACTCTCTTGTTAAATAAAGATGTCCTCTTATATTTTTTCTGCTGTGATCTTATAAATGTCTTTTTTTTTTCTTCTCCTGCTCAGAAGCACAGGCAGGGTATTGTGAAAAGATTTGTTTCTATTTATTGTTTTGTTTACCATGGCAGTAAATATCCGTGAACAGTCTATTAGCATAATTATGGCTGCAACCCTGCTGCTTCTTATTTTTAACCTTCCATTTTTCTTTCATCCAATTTCCATTCAGGTTACAAATGTTAGTGTGACCTTTTTAAACTGATATAACAGGCTGACACACCGTGCCAGCTCATCAGACAAGTACCGATTGCCAGCTCTAAATCTGGCTGCCATGGAGGATTTACAACCAACAGATGCTACCGAACAAGCAGTGTGTGCAATGTGTGCATACTGTATAGTATCAAGAGAGCAGAGTCTAAACAAACATCATGAAACTAGACTTCATTTGCCAGTGAGGCTGCATTGAATAACACGCATGCATAGTTTACCTGGCAACTCATCCGAGAGCGGCAATCTGAATGTAATGCAGGAATGGGGACCTCTGCCATGCTCAATGAGAAATGTTGAATGGTTATTTTTGACTGGAATCTGAAATATCCCTGTGTATCTCTATAGAAATCAACACAATGGAGAGGAATCATATAAATAGTTGAAGCATTTAAAAAAAAAAAAAAGAAGATGTATAACCAAAGTCCCTAAATGAGAGTAAGGCTATCTGTTGAAATGCAAAGAAACACAATGGAAGCCATAAGAGGACATGCATCCATTAGTTTGATTTTACTCTGTTCTCCTGTAATTACAAGTACATTGTAGTTTGTTCTCAAGATCTCAACGTATTTAACTTGTTATGGTTAAAATTATGTTTTTTGCAGTGATCACTCACTCAACATATCAATGTTCACTCATATTTAAGTCTGACTGAAGCTTTCTTTACTTGAGTAGTCAAACCGAAAAAAAAAACAAAAAGAAAAAAAACAAAACAACATGTTCAAGCATTAAAAAAATAGTGAGGAGTAAACAGGAACAAAGCTACAGTGGACAATTTTAATTTCTTGACATGGTTGATAGGATAAATTATCAAACATAACAATAACATTCATCCTTTTAGCATGGTTTTGCCATGCAAATGTTGCCATTCACTTATAATAAATTATACATTCAAATAAACAAAGTACAGTCAAAGGAAATTTATGATTTGCACTCTATGTACACAACATTTGAGTGCATTAGAGAGCATCATGGCAGTAGTCCACCAAAGCTTTTTGTATTGTTGTACTAATTGTACTTTGATTTTGACTGCCCCTCCCTCTCTCTCACTCTCTCTATCGCACACACACGTAAACATGTTTTTGTCTTCTGCCTGTAGCCTTAAATTTATCAGTCTGTCAATCTAAAACTGACAAAACAAAGAAATAATAATAATTTTTGTGTACCTCTGCTCACAGGCAAATTCTCACTGTATGCATCAAGCACAGTGTTTAGAGCAGCCACCAAAATGAAAGTTCCATTGCAAACAACCCTGTCAGTTCCAGAACAGACAAGAAAAAGTAGCTGCTTATCAACATGAAGAAGTAGGCCTAGATGGAAAAGGAGCGCTGCAGGCATTGTGAGAAAGTAAACAAATCTCATACAAGTGCACCCATGGAACTAAACGTGTGTGTGTTTGTGTGTGTGTGTTTGTGTGTGTGGTGGTGGTGGTGGTGGTGGGGGGGGGGGGGGGGGGGGGGGGTAAAACCTCAAACAAATAAAGGAAACAAAAGGAGCCATGCTGCTCATACATTTCTGCCACAAATCGCTTGTGTGTTCCATTTTATAGAGCTGTTTGAAAGGCAGTTGTACTACAACAATCTTTGTGGGATTAGGTTAGATAAACTTTCCTTTGCTTTGTCTATTTGTTTGAAATTATAGTTGTGAACATATTGTCAGCCTCTAATTCACTTTAAAGAAGTTATACCAATGTATTATTCTGAAACCTTATGCCCATTGAAGTTGATTTCGGGCTAGACAAAAACACTGGACAGGACACTTATCTTTCACTTAACCCTAAATACCACCAGATGTGTGTTTGGTCCTTCTCGCAAACGACGGCAGCAGAGATGATCACTTTTTTACTTCAGTCAATGTGTGTGCTTCCCCTGACACTACTGCACCATCGTCTGCGCCACGTCCGTACCCAGCTCCGGCAGTCCTGGGCCCTCTGCAGCAGATATGTGAGGCTTCCATTTAGCAATACGCATCATTTAACACAGAAAAGATCGAACAGGATGGGAAGTCAGAAACCGAAACAACGTTAAAACAGCTGGTTTATTTTCAGAATAAAACACTCAGAACAATGACCGTATGTGTGTTTGTTGTTGTCTTTATAAGGCTTGTATACACTTTATACTGTCTCTCGGGCCCTCCAGCTGTGTTGACCGTAGCCTTTGGGTGTTGATGGGGGAGGGTGCACAGAGCGGTAAAGGAGCAGAGCGGACATCCAATGCACACATATCTGGTGGAAGTTTAGGAAAGACTCGCCTGCCACGTAAATAGATGTCTGCATTCAATTGAATTGGCCACATGAATTAAAAGTATTCAAGTACTCTGAATTGTCGTTTGTAGCTTTGTGTCAAGCTGTTTTATTCTCTTCATTGTTATCATTCAAGGATTCAAGGATTCAAGGTTGTTTATTGTCAAATATGCTCCATGTTAAACATACAGCACAGATGAAATTGCAATCCCCCCAACCCCCAGTGCAAACCTGCAGTGCATAAAAAAAGCACTAAAAAACTAGCAATAAAAACAATACTATAAACAAATAACTTAACTAAAGACATTTGGACAACAAATAACGAACGACAGACAATCGACAGACAAGGGCACTTGTGAGTATTTCACCATGAGGTAGTATGTGGATAAATTAAAGTATTTGCAATATAAACAGAGTGCAGATTAAGTTAAAAAGTGAGGTAGTGCGTTGAAAGGTGGCAAATGGTGCAAATAGCATAAGCAGTAAACGGCTGTGCAGAGTTTTTAGGGTGCGTGAATTAGTGGAGCACGCGGGGGGTGGAGGGGGGTGATGAGGGGGGTGATGACTGATGCTGTAGGGGCGGACTGTGGCAGGGTGCAGGGGGGGGGGCAGAGGGTGGGAGGAGGGCTGAGGGGACGAATGGGGGGGGAGAGCAGGGAGGGAGTTGAGTCTCCTGACAGCCAAGTGGCATTCAAATTAATTTGCTGGCATTTCAATGTTAATTGATTCTTAAATACATTTCAATGTATTTAAGAATGGACTGTAAACATTCCTTGACTCGTAGTTGTGTCTCGGTCGTCGTTCCAGTTGATTAATATTTTTAGGAAAGTAAAGTTTTCAGAGTTTTTAAAGAAATAAGATGATACAACAGAACAAAAGAGGTAAATATGAATGTGAAAGTAAAGGTATGGGGGGCATTTGGACCTTGTGTTTTATTAATGGAGAGATTAAAACATTAAAATAAAGACCAAAACAATCATCACAAACTTGAATAAACCCAACGCTTCACCGCCTTTAACACACTTTTCCAGTATGTTGATCCTGAAATATTTGATAGTTTTATAAGAGCTTGTTAACTGAAGCTGACAGCTGGGCAGAGAGAAAAACACAGCTTTTTGAAAGCAGCAAAAGTGAAATAAAATTAAGTAAAGTAAGTTTTCAGTACATCTGTTGAAAAAACAGTTTAGTATTTCAAAACAATTAGAAGGGTTTGATTAACCGTCCTTCTTTCCTTCCTTCCTGCCTACTTATAACCTACTCTGCATTTACTGATAGAACAGCTGTGTTAAGGTTTTAGTTCATTTAACCCCAAAATATAGAGACTAACGCAGATCAAAAAAAGTTTAACACTCGTTTAATGTTAAACAAAAGAGCAGGTGAGGGCAAGGGGCTGGCCAGCCAGAAAACACGACACGACGTCACTCTGGAAACACCGGTGGGGGAAAACTGAAGACAGGCAAGTACAAAAACTAATTCGGAGCACAAAATCATACAGCATGAAGCGCATGGAGACTCTACCGAACAAGATGGAATTATCTGGAGTAGTGGAGAGAGGGGCCTGTACTACGAAGCGAGTTTCATATACCCAGGGTCTCTTTGGGTGATCTGCTTCACTTACCCCAGCATAAGAGATTGTGATAGGTCAACCCAGGGTTGCCAAGAGCGCATTCACGTAAAAGGGCGGAGTTAACTTAATATAACCTATCGTAATCATCACTGTCTGTCGTCAGCAGATGGTCATATCTACAAACTCTGATCAGACTATATTAACAATATTAATAAGTTTGAGACAAGCAGGTTCCCAAAGACTAAAGTTACACAGCTGCAGCAACAAATGCAGGAAGGACAAAAGGGCAAAAAAGAGAGGAAAATCTGTGAGTATTAATGTATTATATTTTTTTCCATCGTTAGTTCATTTAGAACTGACTATTATAACTCCTGTTTCTTCTCTGAACTGAATCTTGCTCTGACTCTTTAAAGTGGAGAGTAGGCCTATAACACTTTGAGAAGTTATATTTTAGCAGGGCAGCATGGAGATATGAAACATTATTATAAAATTGCTATTCAAAGCCATAAGAAGCTAGTCGCAATTGTACATCTTTAACTAAAATACTCAGTGAAATGTAATCATTAACTTAACGGCCTAGCCTAATGACTAGCCTAATGTAAAATCATGCGGTACATATGAAGTGTCCTCCCCCTCTCGATCAGCTCCAGGAGCTCCACGATCAAAAGATGTGATTGATCAGTAGGCGGAGATTTACACAGTTTGATCTCTTATCACCAACATAACCTGCTCCATAGCATAGCATTTGCAGGATAAGTTGCCGTGGAGATACCCAGGTAAGGAGTGAATCCTTTGATTCTGAAAACCCAGGGTTAACCCTGAAGTTACCTCGCTTACCTCAAATCCTGCTTCATAGTACAGGCCCCAGGTTCTTATAGAAGAAATGATTACTGAGTGGAGCAAGGTGTGCCTCGTCTGCTGAGTGGAGAAGCCAGCCACACTCCCTGCCACTCACGTATACCTGCAGGAGCCAGAAAACTGAAGGGGGGAGAGGGAGCAGGAGAACAAACCACAAACAATCCTAAAACCTGAACCAAGCCCAACACATTGTGTATCATTGATCCGAGCAAAAGTGTTTTGACTCGATCAGCACAAGTCACGATTAATAGCTGGTGTGATGTATAAAAAAAATAAAAAAAAGAAAGAAAGAAAAAGAAACAAGGGAAGACAAATTTGTGTTTGTTCAAAGTGGGGAAAATTGAGGAAATTATTCAACTTTAATAGATGATTTCAGTATGCATCTCGAGGCGGCATGACTCACTATTTGAAAGAACAAAAGAGAGAGAGAGCGAAACAAAACGAACTTGGAGGGAAATAATGAAACGTTGAGTTCCTGGTTGGGGTCAGAGTCTGAGTTCAGCACAAATAATGAGAGGAGAAACTTTGTTTCAAACCCGGATATCATTATTAATTGTGGTTGACCAAATAAAAACGTGACCACAGCAAAACACGAAACAAAAGAAAACTAAAAAACACCAAGACTGCTTCCACTCCTTATCTCATTCATAAGCCACCCATTTCCATAGTGACCAATTAGCCATTTCAGTAATTAACAACGGAATTGTCCCAGTTACATCACGGAATAAAACGTATAACCTGATTAACTTACTGAACACACACACACTTTTGCCTCTGTCTAACTATAAAATGTAGGCTCTGAATGAGTGTGAACAAATGTGTGCTCATCACAAAGGGAGCTCAGTCTGTAATGAACGCCTTTGTTTGAGTTAATGAGGACCAAAGTACTTGAACAAATTTTACAGACATTTGCTTCAATAAATAATTGGCCCATGCTTTAGCATTTGGGCCGGGCATTTTCAAGTGTGTGTCTGTACTGCATGTGAATGTCTAAGGCTTTGATCATTTCAAACCAGAGCAAAGATTGTGACTGTGATGTGCTTGAATTTTAGGCTGTGAAGATTGAGAGTTTTTTTTAAGCTACATCAGTTTCTCTTAATGTTCTGTTGGGGTATGGCTTCTTTCTCAGGCCGTTTATGCTCTATCGGTTTTGACCTATAAATATCTATAATAGCCAAGCACCCAAATAGACTCACTGCAGGTGGACAAGTAAAAATGTGTGCATAATAAAACATCTCAGTCCTCTCTACTCTTAACACTAGCCAACAAACCTTTGTTTCAATAGACATTTGAAACATTATTAGTATTTGGTGAATGGGCTTGGTTGTCTAATGACAAGGCACTGTAACACTGCAGGTCACACTTACACATTCCCACTCATTTACACATTGATGGCAGACACTGCTGAAGTGTCTATCAGTATTAACTTATACATTCAAACACATTCATACCCCACTAGTGTTGGGTTACTGGATCACCACTAGTATTTTCAGTAACTAGTAACGAATGAGTTATTTTTCATATTTAAATAACACCCTTACAGTTACTGATATTGAAAAGCAATGGCTGCTTGTTACTTTGTGTGAAATTGCAGACGACATGCTGGCATGTTGACACTAATGTCAGCTCTGCAGCATTGTGAGAAAGAACGTTGTACGTCATAAAAAAAACACAGGCAGGGGTTCATTCAGCGGTCAGCTTTCTGTCTCTGAAACACCAACATCATTTACCCTGCTCGAGTTAAACAACAAGAGTAACGTGGTGGGTTCGAGTCTGTGTGCAGGAAGAAAAACGTCCCTCACTAAGAAAAAAACAACAACACACTTCTTCTAAACTAGCTGTCAGAGAGCCCCGTGCTGCACAAACCGGAGACCCAGGTGCAGCCCGTGTTAGGTCGGCAAACCAAGCATCAGACGCTCCATACAAATTCATGTGGCAAATTAATTCGAATGCAGACCTCCAGAATATGTGTCAGTTTGATTTTAAACACCGCCTGCTCCAAGATGTGCAAGCTGGACTAAAAACTGATAAACAGGTACATTGATGGCGACAAGCTTAACTGTTGAGTCTGTTGCCTTCAGAAATCTAATTGGTGAAGTACCTACACCTGGTCAAAGCACCGTTTTGTAACAGCAACACTCAATAATATGAACATTACAGGTGCTATATCTAACTTTCAAAAATACTTGGGGCAGCAGCAGCTCAGTCTATAGGGACTTGGGTTGGGAACCCGGAGGGTTGGCGGTTCAAGTCCCTGAGCACTGCTGTGGTGCCCCTGAGCAAGGTAACGAACCCCAAAACTGCTTTGGAGCGCTTGCTGTGGGCAGCCCCCTCACTCTGAGAGCTCTCCATGAATGCATGTCACTAGGATCCGGTTTGTGCATGAGTGTGTATCCTGGCCTGTGCGTTTGTTCACGTTCATTAGAGTGTAATTAATAAATTATTATTAATAAATTAATAAAGTATATATGATTATTATCATCCTGCGTTTGTAGCAATACCGCATGGCAGTCAGGCAAACTGCGCCAGTAACCTCTTCTGTGCTCTCCCTCGCAAA
Organism: Symphodus melops; assembly: GCF_947650265.1. Classification (NCBI taxonomy): domain Eukaryota; kingdom Metazoa; phylum Chordata; class Actinopteri; order Labriformes; family Labridae; genus Symphodus; species Symphodus melops. The sequence continues at coordinate 19,509,164 of NC_136692.1, read as the reverse complement.
CCTGTCATACGTGCTCGTATGATATCATCATTTATATCATTAACATCGACCCCTGAAACACTGGCATAATGTTTCCAGAGGAGGTAAGTGGTTATACACATGTGAGAGTCTGTGAAGGAGTCTGTGTGTCTCATTCTCCATCCTACAAACAACAGCAGGCACTGCCAGAGAGCAGGTGAGGTGAGTTTGTCCGTCTGTGAGAGCTCCTAGGACGAATAGAAGTGTGTCCAAGGCGGCCTCTGGCTGTGCAAGTGAAGGCCGGGAGTGTGTGATGAGTTTGAAGTATGTGCTGTTGATTTCTGGAAGCGGAGCGGAGTGAGGAGGACGTTGAGAACGCACATGAAATCACACCAGCCAGTAGCTTATTCTTTTCTCAAAGATTAAGCCACGCAAGTCGAAGCACACACGGCCGCTACAGTGAAACTGCTAATGGCTCATTAAATCAACTAGTTGCCAATTTTCAGTAATGTGCCCAACACTGTACCCCATTGACAAAGGGGTTAATGGGTTAATTGTCTCAGATAAAGAAGACATCAGACATGTGGCTGCAGGAGATAAGGACGGGATTTTGTCTTGACCCACCTCTCTCACCCCTATGTCTGTGTTCTCCCTATTTCCAACACCAACAGTGGTCAATTAACAGATTAATATGCCAAAAAAAGAAAAGATTGTTAATACCAACACAAACAACTCAATAGACACTCACACATATTCACTGAAATGCACACATAGTTAAACATATTTAATTGCTTTAATGGGGCCATTGGGCAGCTCCTTCTGTTCACCACAGGGGGTGAGAAAATATAAAACGACAGAAGAGGGGAAAGAGTTATGCGCAAACAATCTGTCCTGCTCTCTCCTTATATTTATTAATGTACTGTACGGGGTTGATTCCATCATCTATCATTTGTTTTCCTCATGCATGCATTTGCATACAGCCTTGAGCAAAGCAAGGACATGAATGAAAACAAAGAGTGCATTAAAAGAGACGGAGAGATCCAACCAACCAGCTCCTGCAATGCTTACCATCCAAATCCTTCTGCCTTTTTGTTGTTTAGCACATTCGCACATTGAGACATTGACACATTCATTCACACTTTCACACGTGACTTTGTGGGTAAGCATAAGGGGTAAGGGTAGGCATATTGCCTGAACCCTCGGCCATGGGGACACACCTACAGAGTGGCAAGCCGTGAAACATTTATGAAAGTAAAAAAAATAAAAAAATTGTTAACTAAAAATAGTCTCTATTCTCAGTAGCTCTTGACCTGCCGAAGCACTTTTCAGCAATACTGGCTACATTTTTCATCAAAGTGCTGTGGCTCTGACCTTGACTCTCTAAATTACTCTTTATTTCTTTTTCCAAGTGTGCTCCAAAGGTGCAGGAGGTTGCTGTGTCTCAGTCATGAAATGTGAACACAATATGCATACAGTACATACTGTGACGACCCTGCTGGTTCCTTGTTTTGCTGTCTGTTTTTTTTTTTTTTTCGTTTTAGGTGCCACTGGATGTGGCTGTATGGTCCTGGTATTGAGAACATCCAGGCTCAGTGTTCTCCATTCATAGAAGCTGGCTCCACTTCCTCATCGGGGGAGACTTGGAGAAAGAGATTGGAGAGGGAGGCTGTTTCCCAATGCTCCTTATTACTTTTTTACATTTGCTGAGGTGTAAATAAACATACTGTACTGTAAATGTATTTCTCATCTCCTCCCTTGCTTCCTCCATTTATTTGTTGCCGGATTTGAGCTGGCTGCGACAATACAATGTTATCTACAGAGAGAAAATATAACAGCTTCGGGTTTACAATAAAGTCTTAATAATTCATAAAATGATGTTTTGAAGGCTACAAGGTACTTGGAAAGATTGTCAGGGTGGTAGAATGTTTCCACAGTGGAGGCCTATCAGTTCCAGATTACTCTACAGGGTGTAGTCTTTTCAACTCAAGTGGGAGAATATTAGCAAGACATAAAGATATGCATGTTTAGGGGTGTTGCAGTTTTGCTTGAATGGTGGGAGACGATGGCTACATGGTGTCACCTGAGAACATTCCAGTCAATTGATTTCCGCTCTTGGCCATGCTTATGTTGTTAATGTCTTTTGGAAATGCACTCATGTGTTTAGAAATGGCTACTGTACTAAACAAGCCTTAAGAAGAGGGCGCTCCAGCATTTATGGAAAGTGAAACTCCAGTGGTGCTGTTCAATGGATATGTTCGCTGAGTGTCCCTAAATAAGTTCTCATTGACAAAGATCCATTTTTACATTGTTAGCATACATATTATTGTTCAATTGATGTCCCTTGAGTGGGCACTTTGCTGCAAATGTGACAGAAACTCTGTAACACAAATAAGACTCACATTGTTGTTGTCAAACTTTATATATAGCTGAACCACATCTCTGCCAGTTAGGGTCGGCTCTAGCCAGTTTGGCGCCCAAGGCGTGATTATGATTTGGTGCCACCCACTCACCCCACACCATCCAATAACCCAGACATTTGAGAAAGTTAAGAAATTATAAACTCACTACTACGTTTTTTTTTTCCCAGAAACTGATTGCCATAACGTGGCACAGAATTCTGACAGGATATGATGTAATTTGGATCAGGTTTACTACAAAAAGCGTTATGGTGCTCCTTAGGGTGCATAACCAATACCTCAGGGGTCTGTTGTTCTTCCCAACGATTTTTTTTTTTTTGATGAACGAATTCAAGCTACTTTATTTTAAGTGTGGTTCTCAACACAGTTTTGTGGTGAGTAGACAGGAAGTAATCAATCAGGATGCTGGTTCACATTCAACATCATTTTTTGACTACGTTCAAACTCAAGGTTCTGACCAATGCCCCTCAGAACTTGACGCCCTGCGCTACAGCCTGCCCTGCGTCCAGTGTTAAAAGATTGAAATAATGTCTTAAGATTGTATCCATAATGTCTTGTTTTCATCTGCACAGCATTACCACAACACACCAAGAGGTGCCTTGTACATGAACATATGTTACTGTATGTGTTTTATTTTTCTCTCTCTGTCGTACACACATGAAAACACAGACGCACACACTCAGAGATGATGAGATAAGGCTCTGGTCCTGGACTACCTTGTGAGGCCTTGTAGAGACAGGAGAGTTCCATTAGCTAAAGCAGCCGAGCATGGCCACTGCTGGCTCATCACTATCTGCCACCCCATCTAGCCCCAAGTCTGGAGAGAGAGGTGTTAGGTGGGAGTTAGAGAGAGAAAGAGAGAGAGAAAAATTAGAGCGATAGAGAGAGAGAGAGCGAGAGAGAGAGGATGAAAAGCATGGAGACTGAAAGTTAGAACGGAAAGCAGCTGAAAGAAGAAGTTCTGAGGTAGAAAAAAAGGTAAGGGACTCAGGGAGCGAGAGACGGAAATAAATCTGTGAATATCACTTCACACATCACAGTCTATTTGGTCAGCAGATGATTAGTCAGCATGCATGGTTCAAAAGAGCTGAGGGACCAATATATTTACCATTAAAGCAGTGGTTTCATGTTTCACTGTGATTTACGGAGGTTTAAATAGCATATCATTCCCCAGTTACTCACCATATTGTTAACAATATATCAATGCTACTGCGCTCTTATTGGAATTTAACTAGACGTATAGAACAATTACTCACAACGCTACGGGGCTTATTCTCGGGATGCTCATCATGCTGGAGTTGATTAAGTTAGAGAATGTGTTTGCATAACTGTTCGTCCATCTGCTTCCAAAACAATTAAGCGCATCCATGGCTTTTCTCTCTCACGTCTCTCCCTTGTATGATCCTCTCCTCCCTTTTCTCCTCCACTCTTCCCTCCTCTACTTTTCCTACTTTCTTCTCCTCTTGTGGTTACTATTGTCCCAGGAGCTTACTCCCCTACCTCCCTCCTCATTTCTCACCCTCTCCTCCTCTCCTTTAATTCCCTGCCTGCGGTACACTGAAGAAAGTGCTGATGAACAATTAAACATGGTCCTTCCCCAGGGAGGCAAGGTCACTCGTGTGTGTGTGTGTGTGTGTGTGTGTGTGTGTGTGTGTGTGTGTGTGTAAGAGTGAGTTTGGGTGGTAAGTGCAACAAACGTGTTTGTGCGCGTGCTGCATGTGTGCGACAGAGAGAGAGAGAGAGAGAGAGAAAGAAAGAGAGAGAGAGAGAGAGAGAGAGAGACTTGGCATGCGTTCAGATATATGCCAGACACTGGGTAAAAAGCTGAATAATGTTGTACAGTTCGTGTAGGCGTAAGAGCAATCGTGTTAACAACATTTTTTGCCCAGTACATTGACTGTGAGAAGTGAAATGCAGAACTAATGGTTTATTATGTATGAGGTGTTATGTGTGAAGCTGAAAGATTAATCTCCTCTCATTGTTTTTACCATTACCGTTCATCAAGAACACACATGTAACACTTCATCTTTATTTTGTGTCTTATTTGATATGTAACCACAGTAGCCATGTTACCATTTTCAAAATGTAAAACTATTCATGTTTAAAGGAAGAATATGCTACTTTTAGATCCAGTAGATGTTAAGCCCTCGCATGAAATCAAGAACAAGCAGGAAGACTGGTTGTATTCTCTTAAATATTTGTTTAAAATCTTCATTCAACTCAAGCCTCTCTCTCTCGCTACCACTTCCTCCCTCTCCAACTTCTCTGATGATCAGCTGATTTGGGGCGTTTACTCCTGAAGGAATAATCCATCCCGACTCTGCCAAGACCTCTCTCAACCAATCATCCTGCCGCGGTCACATTTTAAAACCTGTTCTCTCTCTTCCACAGTCAGTTTGTTATTTCCAAGCAATCGTTGTGACCCTCCTCAGCCCCAGTCACCATCATTCCAGCTTAGCAGAGTTCAGATACAGCTTCAGAAACCAGCTCCTCATCACATCCTACATCCTTCTATCATCACCACCAGTGTCTAGACTCCATAGGGGGGGTATCCCATTCTGCTGTCTGCCTCATTATCTCTCTGAGTACATAAACCATGATGCAGTCTAATCCCCCAAGATTTAGCACATGTATTTCCTTATTGTTAAATAAATAATGGTTAATTCTTAATTAAGTTTCTCCTGATTGAACTGTTGTTTGGCGACAGCTCCACCACCCTGCCTCCTTTCTTCTCCAGCTATGCAACTACATTCGCACGGAGTGTTAACTGTGCCAGTTAGCAGGCCAATGTAACCACACTCCTTGCTTCATATTGCACATTCACACGGAATGACCGTGATCAAAAAATGCTTACGTGACATCCAAATAAGCAGTGAAAGGCTGTTGTTTTTCCTTTCTCTAGTCTTTGACTTGAACAGCTTATATAGGCAAGGGGAGGAGTCAGTCCATGTTAAAGTGATGTAAACACAGCTCCAACAACAACACAGCAAGCAGGACTCGTGCTTCTCGCTCATTGCTGACAGTCAGAGACAGACTCGGAGAGACATTTACAGAGGATGTACTTCATGCCTGCTATATTTATGTGTAATGTGTTGAGCATCCTTTCTTTATAATCAAATGTCCCATCAATCTATTGGTGTTAAAGTTGGACTTTTTGTTGGTGCACCAATATTCTACAGGTTTAATATTTCTTTAAGAGACAGTACATTGATCAGTAAAAAGTATATTTAAAGTTTCCAATTCAACATGAAGCTGCAGATTATGTGTCAGCACATCTGACTGAAGTTAACCAAGCCATTATTAAAGGTTTTACTTGGCTATGAATACATTTTTAGCCAGTAAGAAACATGCACTTTCAAGATGCTATTACAGGCCATGTGCTGATTGTGGAGTTGGCGTGTTGGAAGGTACAACTACAGTATATAAAAGAATATAATAACTCAGCATCATTACCTTTGAACAATAATCAAAGTTTTATTTCGAAGAGAGGGCGATTATAGCTGCTACTGTGAAATTGCCACTTGCCAGCCTGGAGAGTTAGCAGACGCCAGCCTTTAGCCAGAAAGGAACATGCACAGCAGGTATAAAGAAAGGCCAGTGTCTGAGTTATTCAATGTGGCTGGCTTGTGGGTTTTGGGTTTGATCATGTGCATCCAATTTATGATCCAACACAATTCATCAACAACCCCAGGGTGGAAAGAACGGAGTTGATTGTCAGCGCACACCTCATGAATCCACTTATGAGTTTCTTATTTACCTGTTATTGCTTGTTCAAGAACAAATAAGGAGGTAATTAAGAAAACATTCATGCATGGGTCTCTTGTCTTTATATGAAGTTTAATGTGCTGAAGTAAAGGTAACACAAAAAAAGATCCCTCTCCAAATATCTAGTGTACTACAGCAGTATAGCGTGTTTCCATTTCCTTCCCAAATTTATCAGAAGAATATTTTTTAAGCAATTAAAAAAAGAGACAGATGGGTTCATATTAAAATACTAAGAATTTTAAAACCACATATGCAAACAGTTTCTGTCAGGGATATACATGTGCAAACACAATCACGTGCACGCTTACTTAACAAATAAAAACATTTAAAACACATCTCACAAACAGCCAGGAGACAATCATGACCATCTTGCAATGCAAGCTTGCTGTCTCTGTTGGGATTCTTCAGCAACGGGGGAGTGGGTGGAGTTCAAAGCCAAGAAAAAATAAAGAAACAAAATGTAAACTGGAGAACAGGGCATTCTGGCAGTCCCGTCTCAATCACCGTCTGGCGAACCATTATTAGCCGTCTCTCTGTGTGGGAAATCATTAATTTTAGAAAAACAAAATATGTCAAGTTTATCCCTGGGGCCAGCGACTATTTCAGTATGATGAAGATGAGAAGTGTTGAATGCAGTAATATCCTTAAGGCAATTTGTTATTTATTAATTTCCTCTCATGCACTTTTTTTTGAGCTGTGAGTTGAAGGGGAAGCTGTAATTTGTACACAAATACATAGTTTATTTACAGCCCGGGCAGGGCAATACAAAATGAAACGCCTGTGGCTACATAGTGTATTTAATATGACTGTTTTTTAAAGGACATTTATCATCTGTGTTTTTGTGTGTCTCTGCACGTTCATGGTCACTCACTTTCTTTCAAAACTTTCAGCTCTTTATGTGTGCTCCTTAAGAGGGCTTGCAGTTCCATTTGTTTGCCTGGCTTTGACAATTGAATGTTTACTCATTACCTTAAAATGTAGCCTTTTCGGTCACTTTGGAAAATCTTTCCCTCTTTCAAACCGCACCAACACTGCTGCTCGGACAATGGAGGCTGCCACAAAGATTGCCAAAAATGTCAAATGCCTTTATTACAGTGCAACAATGTCAAACCCTGCGGCTGCAGCCAGGTGCCTCAGATACAAAATTAGACCTATATCCCCGTCTGAGACTGTGTATTGCTCCCCATTCAAGTCATCCCCTGTCTGAGTTACCATGACTCCCCTTGTGGCTGTACTCCCCCCCAGCCTCTACAACTCATCCAGAACAGCACAGCACGCCTCATCTTCAACCTCTCAAGACCCTTCTGTGTTATCCTCCTGATGCAGTCCCTTCACTATCTGCTTTTGTTGAATAAATCTTCCTGCTGGCATACAAGGCTGCGAAGGGATCCATGCATGCACAGCACCAGGCCACTTTCCAGGTCAACACACACCAGCCTGCTCTGTTTTCTCTGCCACCACTGACCGTTCAGCTTGCCACTTCTGTTGATTACCAGTCTGTCTGTTGTTCCAGAGGTTTCCACTGGCTGTCTCCTTAACTTCTCAAACCCCCTCGCCCACACTGCAATTTCTCCTCAAGTATCCTGTTTTCCTTGATTTCATAACAATATATTGTAATTCTGGCCTCTTGGTAGGATTTTTCAAATTCTACTGTTGCACTCCAATTAAGCAGCTCAGACCGAAAGCGTCAGTCAAATTAATGAAATGTAAATGTCAGTCTCTCTGCCTTCTGCTGCTTTTCATTTTCTCTCCTCTTTTTCATGAACATGAGCGTGTTATTGCAGCTCGGAAAGTACATCTTGAATATCAAAATCTCTGTTACACCACCTCACTATGCCTACATTGGTAATTATCTACATCCTACCATAAATGTGCTATATATGTTTGTCGCTGCTGCATGTATCGTTTAAAGTCGCTCAGATTAACCCCGTGAACCTCGAGCATGGGCAGCCTTTCGAGAGGCTCGTTAGGTGTGTGAAATGTTGCACATGGATTGTACACACACACACACACACACACACACACACACGTCAGGGCATTGTGTCAAAGAGCAATAAGGTGACCATAAACTTGAGAAGGCTATAGATTCATAGCTCGCTTCCTGCACAATAACATTTGGACTGCATTGGCAAGGATTCACTTGCTTCATAGAGCCATCTGTCCTTTGCAATATCTTCCACAAGACGTGATATTCTTTGTTTTCACAGGCTTTAGCTGTAAACATATCTGTGATCGCTCTCGCACAGTGCTTTGCCCTTTCTCTGTTACGTGATAACCCTTTTTAATGAAGTGCATGCATTACCCTGGGTACTGTAACACACTGAGCCTTTTGAGCAAAGGACTTACTGTGTATGTGGACGTGTCTGTTTGTCGCTGCAACTGCAAAATATCCAAACTTCTAGAATACGTAATGCTTAAAATGTTGGTAAAAATATTCAAAGTGACCAGATGGAGAGTTGTGTTTTTAGTGATTCTGGCGTCTCCTCCAGAGCCACCAGCAGGTTGACAGTTTTGGCTGTTAGATATATGTGATGAAAGCTATTGTGTGGGTTGCCTTGGATTTTGTTCATTTAGCCACAGTGACACAAGATTTCACTAAAACAGGGATCTGTTTCAACATATATAGACAGGTTTTTTTATTTTGTCTCTTTCAGTCAGTTGGCGAATCCACCGCTTTGGTAGGCACTGAATTGTCTCAACAACCAGCAGAGAAATGCCATGAAATATCCACGGTTAAGCTGACTTTTTCTCTACTTGACAGCTACCAAGAGGCAGGCTAAGAAATGTGCTACACACATCTAAGATCCCCTCAGGATGAATAGTATCTACGTTATCTCCCTCAACCTTCATTAATCACCTAAATCAGATCAAAACCTCCGTGTTCAGTTGTTTCTTTTTTTAACTAACTCGCTGACATATTTGAGCTCTATGTTCTTCTGGGCTGAGCGGTTCTCCTTCTTTGGTGTTAAATTAAAAATGTTGGCATGCAAACAGGCACATGTCGGTGAACAAAATGATGGCCATGTCCTTTTCATAATGTTATCATGTAATAGCATTGAGCTCAAATAACGTTACTGTGACAGTCTGAGCAGTTTGTTTTTCTTTCATTTCGACTAAATATCTTCCGAGCATCTCGCAATCCCATCAGCTTCAGCTGCTGTTAGTGATAGTTGGAATTATTAAAAGGTGAATGAAACCAAACAAAGCCCACATTATACTCAAGTGCAGATAGCTCGCTTCACTAATTTTCTACAGAGCAACTCCTAATAGGGACAACAAAGCTCCAATAAAAAAGCACCATTAGAGAGAAAGTTGCAAAAAAGGGGTGAACCGAAAATGCTGATACATATTTTTAAACTGTGTTAATTTATGTAAGGGCTACTTGTTAAAAACCTTAAAATAAATATCCAAGTTGTCAGAATAGTTATTATAACTATTAAATTAACATTGTGTTTCGATCAATAACTCGCGTCCCGATAGAAGGAAGAGCATTTCTTTCTCCAAACAAACATCACACGTCCGTTTGTGATTGTTGTCCAAACAGTTTGAGAACAGTGTTTAGCTTCCTCAGGGTGTGTCCGGATAAGTTTGGTGATCATCACCATCAACACAATTCTCTCTGCTCCGTAGACACTCTTACAAGCACTGCATTGTTTTGGGGGGGCGGGGTTTCAGAAGTGGACTAAACCACCGTAAGGCAAGGGGGAACCTAATCTCTAAAAAAGCATTGTTTGCGTCTAACAAGTGTTTTCATGCATATCATCATATGACTCAATATGACATGTTAACAATGATTACTTGGGGACAATTCTCGGTTTTCCGAGGATTGTGAGGGTTTTGGACCCCCCTTTTCCCCCCTATGATTTCCGCGTTTGATTATATCTACTTAACATACATTTTTTGTTCATACAATATTAATGCTAAGCTTAAGTACGGACTCAAGGGGAAGCTAACGCAGCTATTGTGTTTCATTTCTTTCACAAGGTGTTGTTAGAAAGTAGCAAATGAAGTGACCGACATGAGCTCATCGTTTCCCTTTCCTGTTGCAAAGCAGCAAAACAGTTTGCAATCTTTCATTTTCCCCTCAGTGTTGTTCCTTCTGAACATTCATTTTTCTTGAAAAGGGACAGATTTGTGATAGGGAAAATTGAGGAAAGTAGTAAAGCCCGAGACAGGTTGTGGACAGAGAGATTGAGAGATGGATGGAAGATGGGGAGCCAGGTGAGAGGGGAAATGGAAAGATGGATAGATAGATGGATGCATGATTAGGTGGGAGTGTCAGAAGGCAGTGGCATCTATAAATAGGTGAATGAATGGATGCATGGGTGGTTGCCGGCTGAATGAGTGGATGGATGGATGAATGGATGGATGGCTAGAGAGATGGAAAGCCTTGAGGTGAGGAGAGATATTAAAAGATGAATGAATACTGAGCAGCTACCCCTCCATATTCTTTCTTTCCCCCTCAGCTCGCCCTCTTTTTCACTCTCTTCTTCATCTCTGTCCATGTTTGTCATTGTTTCTCAGTCTTTACTATTCTCCCTCTCTCTTTCTCTCTCCCTCCCTCTTACTCTCTCTCTCTTTTGCTCTCTTATTCTGACCAGATGAGTAATAGCGGTAGCTCTGTGGTTTGACTGATTAATGCACTCAAAGAGCCCAGGGAGGTGGAGAACAACAAACAGACGGAGGAGGGAGAGAAATGAGAGAAAGGAAAGACTGGAGAGAAAAGAATGAGAGAGAGAGACAGAGTATCCGAGTGTGAGTGTGTGTGTCCGTGTGTGTGTGTGTGTGTGTGTGAGCGAGTGTGACTGTGAACGCATGTGTGTAACCATGTGGTACAAACCCCAGTGATGCCATTTTAGAAGCTGCTGCATCAAGTGGTTTGATTCTCAGAGGGTGGTACCCTTTGCCTCATCAGTGGAAGTGTTCACTCTTTTCCTGTTTAGAACTAATCATGCTCACTCATATTTTAAAGCCTTTCAGCCACAGATGGGATTCCTGTAATGGGATGGATGGAGAGACACAAAGAGCAAATGTGACAAAAGATAAAGAGCAGAATGATAGAGAACAGTCAGTCAAAGATACAATGATTTTCATTCTGGGGTTGATGAGGTCCAAACTAACATTAGGAGTGATTGCAGGGCACACAATTTCCCCTCTTTTTCACGTCAGTGAAAAACTTTAGTGTCATTTTATCATTTTCCCCGTCTCTGATTTTTTTTTCTCTAATGGCATTCCTCTGTCTCTCTGTACTCATGCTAATGATGTAGTAATGATGCATCACACAGAGAACCAGACCTCCCCCATCGTGGTGATTGTTTTTCCTTTCAGAGCATGGAAGCAAGTTAATGTTTTATCATAAAATCTTGGAATTAACCCAGTGAGGCCTGTTAAGTTGAAATAAGAATAAATGAACTGTGACGCTGATGTATATGTCACTATTGGTAAGCCTGTTGCAAACCTCATTTAGCCCTAAAATCTAGCATTCAAAGTTCTCTGACGGAGGCTTGACTTTTGTGGTTGTTTTGAGATACGTTTCATTTGGAATCGTTGAACAAAAGGAAAGCGTCGCATACTTTTGATTTGCCTCATGCGTCATTATTTTGGAATGCATTCCGTTACAACTTAGATTTTTTTGTTAACTTATTATTTTTATGCTGCCTGTCATGATGATAGGACAGTGAAGTAAATCAAAGCCATCTGGTCTTCTTGAGAAAAGAAGTTCAGAAGTTCCTCAGGCTTTCTAAAAAATGTTTGCACCCATTGAGCCATCACAGTAATTTCAACTTTTGGCTTCTCTCTTCTGGCTGAATAAACATATGGCAGGAATGAAATAATAACCGTTTTACATTTCTTATAGACTTTAAAACATGAGGAGTATTTGCCTCAATTGAACCATGATTGTCAAAGGGCCATTTGGGGCGTTTGTATTGTTAAGAAAATACACAAACGTATCTTTATGTTCTCTGAAGATTATTTTCTTTTCTCGACCAGTGTGTGTTACATGACCCGCAACACACAGAGTGCTTGACCAGCTAGTCATACTACAATTAAGAACCTTTCCCAAGCAGATCACTGCCAACTGTTGCTGCGAGAAAAACACAACAAAGTCACTGTTCCTATATTTAGTTAAATACAGTTATCCCGAATTTGGACTTGTGTTGACTGCACTTTACTATTAGATGTCCCAATCCCTTTTCAAGACAAACTCATGTTCTGTTCATAGATATTCCAAATGTCTCTTTCTGGCTCTCTTCCTCAGACTTGTTAAACATGTATGACCCTTTAAAGAACCTTTTGTGATTAAAATGTTGACAAACCCAAGGCCATTCAAATGGCTTCCTGCAAAGTGATGATGTCAGTATAAACTTTAGCATGACCCATGATCGCAGTAAAGCTCAAACAACCAAGACACCTCTTAGAATTAATAAAAACCAAGTTCAAAGTCAACACCTGCTGGAACACGATAACCTTTGCTTAAAAAAGGATGGCTGTGTTTTAGAAGACCAGCACGCTTAAAGAAACTGTTCCAGTCCAGCCCAACTGCACACAAACAGTTTATGTACATCAGGTAAATGTAGAGATTTTATATGAGTGATTGTCAGTCTCTTCCATGCAGAGAGCCTCATGTAATGAAGTCTTGTTCCTCTATGACTCTCTTCCTGCTTCTTTGTGTTCATGACATGGAAGCATCTCCATCAAGCATGTTTTCCTTTTGGTTTCTATTCAAATTGGATTCAACTAAAAGCTATTGTTTGATTAACGATTTCACTGGAGATTGTCACTGACTATCATGTCTTTATAATGATGATCTCATTGATGATCAAGAAGAGAAGAAAGTTGTCCATCGCTCAAAGGACGGCAATCTCTGCAAGTTATTGTTTTGCTGTAGCATGATATCTCACTTTGAGGCAGAGAGTGATGGATGAGAAGAAAGAGGAGGGAGGATATGTATCTGTAACTTCAATAATGAGCTGTTTAATGACTATAGTGAAGATGATATTCTAAAATGAGATGTGTGTGAGTCTGTGTCTGTGTTTTTGTTGTTTTTTTGCCAATCTTTGTGAACAGAAAGAGGACGGCCGAGGCAGCTGTGGCTCTGGTGTTTGAAACACAGGTTAGTATTGACCACATGCCATTTTACGAAAGAAAAAGACAGACTGATGAACGGATTGTTTCTTTTTTATTTCTTTTTTTACTTTTTTTGCCTTCATTTTTCTTTATGCCTGTGTGTCATTGATCCAAGACTCTGTGCTTCTGAACCTTTTATATCCGTCTCACAATGTGTAAGTTTCATTCAGAGCACCCATTAACTGTTCACCTTCATTCTCTAACTGCTCAGATCCATCACTGCACCAGCTGTTTGAGAGCACACGGAATAGGAAAGCAGGCTACCTTTTCAAACGATGCAGTGACATTATAGACCACTTGGTGGCACTGTGGTATTTGGATTCTTGCAAAGATTCCTCTGAGATAATTTTTTTTTTTTTCCTTTTTTGTAGTTTTAATGAAGGGGACACAATTAGTGGAAGTTTTATGACGGACAAGTGAAGCAATGGGGTGAAAAGACAGAACTTTTGAGGTATGGGTGAGGAGGCATGGAAAATGGAAGAAAAGGGATTCCTAGTATGTGGAGCTCTAACATATTCATAGACACAGAATGAGAAGGAATGGTGTGACATCAGCCTTTTTTGCAACATAGCCTGACCCCCATTTCCATGCTTAAGCCTCACTGCCTATTTTACAGTACAAGGGATGCTGAAACATGGGGTAATATAACACAACATATAATAGCAGCATATAATCATGAGACTACCCACTGCTTTCAGAATGCCAAGCCATTAATGCGAGCATGCTCTAAAGCTCCCTTTTTACAGAAGATATTGCAGATATTCAGGAGCTGTGCTCTGCAATTAGCTGTCATTTCTCCTATGTCTCAATTCAGAAGAGATTGAAAATGGCGATAATGATCAGCCATTAATACTTATCACGTTCTTGATCAGTGAACACGATTTCATGAGAAAAAAAGGTCACTTTAAATATCTACATTATTTGAGTGTGTATTATTTTGGGAAGATTCAAACTCTGACAAGCCCTAGAGAGTGTGCAGCCACTGAAACCCAGCAGCTCACGAAGACACAGTTTTCTTACATACAGTAGTGACCGCTGTATTAGGGAGAAGCAGCTGACTGGCTCCAGTACACAGCAGTTTTATACGTTGGTCATTGGTTTTGGTTTTCTTTATAACTTCTGAGACAAAAATTATAACCTGACCTCTATGGATTGCAGCAACGGCAATGGTTGAACACTTACATTTGAAGAAAGATTGACTTAAGGAATTCTTTGGGGCACGTCTTCTAAATCCAGCTATGCTAGTATTTAAAACATGTCTAGCTCTCACACTTACTGAATACTGAAGTTATTACTCTGATTATTAATATTGTTTGTTTTTTGCCAAAATACAGAAACTTGTACGTTCAACAGAGCCGTTATCACTGTGGATCAGTGGTAGAGCCAGCAATCACATCCCGATGTGTCCTTGGGCAAGACACTTCACCCCAAGTTTCTTCAGCTGATTATTCTGCCAGGTATACATGTGCATTAATGCGATGGCCCTTTAAATAGTAGCCTCTATCGTCAGCGTGTGTGACTAGGGAGGTGTGACCTGCAGTGTAAAAGTGCTAGTCCATTTAATGTGTTAAGTTTTAAGGGCTAACAAATGAATCGCCTCGCTTTGAATTAACACCTCATCAGAAATGTCAGACTTGCCAACTGTGTTAAACAGCTATGGCTTGTTAAGCATTGATTCACTATTTGGTGATGGTAGAATCAGAAAAGTATAATAACATCTCTAGCCAAGCATCTGCATTAAAGCAATGTGAATAATAACAGCAAACTCCAGCTAGTCTTATCCTCATTTTTTGATTGTGACAAAAACACCTCAATGTCCAAATGATCAGCTGACATAGTGACTCCAGTGAAACCTCCTCTTCTGTGTCTAACTCTTGCTTTTTAGCTATAGTTCAGGGATTTTACAGGCTTACAACGGTAAAACAAATGTCAGCAAAAAAAAAAGAAAAGCACAAAAAAACCCAACAACTGAAACACATACCCTTTTAGCTTCTGGCCAAATGCTGTTTCAAGACAGACACCACATAAAGACAAAAATACAAGTGCTGGGGCTTAACTTGACCAACTGAGAGGGAGGAGGGCAGGACAAGGACTTTGCTGACTCAGGACAAAAAGTTATGTACTGTAGATTAATGATTGAAGATCCACAATAGCCAAACGCACTAAAACTCTCTAGCTGGGGAGAACAGCTTGGGCTTTATTGTGCTCCTTAAAATAATAACTTCTATTGACAGAAAAAAGATAAAACTGTCAGATTTGTCTATAATGTGTGGAGAACCGTTTAGTCTACTGGTATATTTTAGATAAGGGTGTTTATTATATTGGCTTCTTGGCACATAAATGCCTAAATGTCTGGGCTTACTTATATACTGTATCTCAAAGACATTTCTAATCAGGTGGGAATCCTTCCTCCCCACCCCTGTGATATACACAGATACAGAAAGACGTCTGGTTTAGGTTATTTTGTATCATTACTGTATGATGGTATAATTTGATGGCAGCATCTTGCTGTATGTCACAGCAAACAAAACCCTGACATTTTTCCTCGTCTAGGGCTTCTAGGCGTCTGCTGCCTGTGCCAAAGCTATAAGGTAACAGAGACGGGCCTTATCGCAGACTTTCTTCAACATACTGACGCACGGTTTCTTGAACCAGCTCTGCTCTGATTAGCTCCAACGCATTTTCCTCCATGTTGAATGACAGTTAATATTCACAACATAAAACACGTGACAATAACTCTACAAAAACTTTGGAACAAAGTAAACGGGGTGGCCTCCCATCAAAACTGTTACAAAGTAGCTTCCAGTACCTACCAAACATTTTCCCCTTGCACACCTGCCCACCTCAGCTAATCAAGACAACTATTCCCCAGCCTTTGGCTGTACTGCCATGCAGGAAGACCCGTCCATTCTCTCGCTTGACAGCCATGCAATACCAATGTTGCTGTAATACTTGCCTTTTTTAGATTAATTAGGTTTGACATGGTTTTAGATTTTTCAGAAAAGTATTAACTGCAGTACCTACTCCAAAGAGTGCCTTGTTCCTCCTTCAGAGAAATGTAATATTAATACTACATTGTCTAGTTAAATTCAGTTTGGAAATTTTAACTACTCCAATGGTTCCTTTGAACTTGACTCACACAGCTCACTTACAAAGCTGTGATTATTGCTATTAAAGAAACACTCTTCAAACAATAACCCAACATAAAACTACAATGCGTTTGTTCCATTGCAAGCTGCACTCATCTAATTTATCCCCCTCAATATACACCAATTACATATAAAACACTGATGAATCACATTAGACCAACGTACACTCGAGCATTAATCATGTGTAAGGCAATCAGGGATAATTTATGGCTTCTCCTGTGTTTCTAAATGATCTCTCTCCTGTCCCTGATTGATCCATTATTTGGTCGTAAGCAGAAACATGTTTGCCACATCAATCAAATGATTAATCGCAAATAATTGCCTCGACAGCTGAACATAATATAGTGTGTGTCGTTGTGGGTGGGGGTAGGGAGGGTTATGTGGGGTGCATTAGAGGGAGAGAACGAGTGGTGCTCCTGTTGTTTGCTCTTGACTTTCACCCACCCTCTGTATGACAATGATCACAAACATTCTCTTCCACTTTACTGGATCTCAGTCAGTCTCTGTTTCGTTTTATGATGGTATCTCATCAGAGTTGAAAATGTGATTGTCTTCAAAGCCGTTACTCTCACATTTTTCATTTCAATATTTAATCGATTTGCCTTATTTAGTATGAAAGGAGATTGCAAACCCACTGAGAGTAATCAACATAAGAGATGAAGCATGACTATAGCCTTTTAGTACAGTTAGTCATCTAGTGGGCTGATATATCTACCTCTTATATTCCATCTGCGGCTGTAGCTCGTGCTGTAGGGGCTTGAGTTTGGAACTGGATGGGAGCCGGTACAAGTCCAGTTGTGGATAATAGTACTGGAGTAGGTCTGGTGGCTTCAGAAATACTTCCCATGAGGTGCCATTGAGAAAGGCACAGCTCTGACTGTGTGGGGCCCGACTCTGGTATCTCTGTAGGTAATGTATGTACTTGACCTTGTACAAGGCTTTTTCTAGTCTTCTGACTACTCAAACACTTTCACACCGCATGTCACACCTAGCCTACTAATCAACACCTATTCACATACTGACAGCAGTGGTTGTTATATGTAAAGTGTCCATGAGAAGAAACTAATCTCTTTCATACACACAGTAGACGAAGCAGTGGGAGCCATTTGGGCTTCAGTGTCTTTTCCAAGGACACATCAGATACGTTGCTGCCCGAGATTGGAATCAAACCCCCAACCTTATGAGACGACCTTCTCTACCAACTGAGTCACAGCCGCTCCGCCCTGTTTGTGGATGTGTTTATGTATTAGAAGCATTCATAGAAGCAGTTTCTCAATAGCACAGTAAAAACCCAACTTTCTCCTCAGGGATAAATAAAGTATTTTTTTCAAAAAGTCATTTTAAATTGGGGCACCTGTGGGACACAACCCTTTTGAGAAAAATGTTTTGGATTTGCAGCAGATCAAAATACTATTTGTAAACTTGAAGCTGAGGTAAGGTTATGTTCATTAACATGCACAATATTACTATTTACCTACTGCCATTTTAAATTGTAAAGTTCCATTTGTTTCTGAAGCAACATAACCACTGTTCCTAAGATCCTAAGGCAACTTAAAGATTTGCATTTGATGCTGCTTACACCATCCCTGACATAACCACCCTCTCTCCTCACTTTTTACAAGGCAAATGTGAACTTTTCATCCCTCTTCTGTTTTTTCCCTCTCTTGTCTTTTACTGGTTTCTTTCTCCACCCTCATGCTTGCCCTCGTCCCCTTTTCTCTCCATTCATTTCTGCCAGGCAATTACCACCTCCATTCGCCCTCTCCATTGATTTTCTCCTCGCCGTAGGTTCATCTCTTCCCTCTTCCATCCCCTCTTGCTTTCCCATCCATCCTCACTACTCCCTTCATACCTTGCTTTCTCAGGGCATTCTTTCTCCTCATCTGTCCATGTCTTTTGTGTGGTCTATGAGCACAATCACCACCTCTGTTGTTTCTTCCTTTTCCATCTCTCTCCGTTTTCCACCTTCCATTATTCACCTCTCACCAGCATTCTTGTCTGTAAACCAACTGAGCCCCACCCTAGCCCGTATCTACTCTGAGGTCTCCATAGACATTAGCTGTCTCCATTCTGCCTGACTGAGCTAAATTATTCTGCAATAAGTCACTGGGCTAATTCACTGGCATAATCACCTCATGCATTTGAAATTTAAATGATTTCGTGAGCGCCTTCACCGCTCCCTCATTACAGAATCCCTCTCAAAATTCAAACAAGCAGGTAGAGTTGCAGAGGAAGGCACGGTACAACTTCAACTTGAAGGTGCACGCATGTAATGGCAACATGCATTAAGTCTGAGTGGTGTGTGTGTGTGTGTGTGTGTCTGAGTGTCCTCATTTACTCTTGAGACAGAGAAGAGGATGTCTATGAAGCTGACAAGCATGTGTATTCCCAGAATCCCAGTCCCACCCCATTAATTGATCAATATACTTCCTGATTAACTGGCATTGGCTTAAACATGATCAACCTTTGACCTTCAAGGTCAGAGTACAGCTGCATTATGAAGCTGTCCTTCACAAGCAAATGCCCCACAGTCTTTCTGGTGACAGCTTGACTGGATGCAGGCTCATGGGAGGTGTAGCATTGATTTGTCTGTCAATGTGGCGACAGGCACCCAGATAGCAGGAGACCTGTCTACACGCACACACACACACACACACACACACACACACACACACACACGGAGTACAAACCAAAGCAGACAAACACACACATACATGTATTGTGACCGGACCACAAAGACATCCAAAAATATACAAAGAATCTGCTTGTGCTCGCACACAACAAATGCTCATTTGCACTCTGGTCGAGCTAAACCATTAGCATGAACTGACTTGTCTTTGGGGGAGATCACATTTCTAAACATCATGTTAGTGGGAGTGCAACTCTTTAAGATAGGTGATGGGTTTAAAGGGGGCTCAAACTAATTCTGCATTGAACCATTTAAAGACACTTTTTGTTTCAATCCATACTTTTTAACCAAACGAAACAAGGTCTTGTGAAATCCTGCACTTTGTTCAAACCAAACATTCCTGGAATAATGACCCTTAGGAAATCCACTTATATAGAGCTGACATAGAATCATAAAATGGAATATTTCTCACCCAGCTCACCCATCAGATCGGATCAGAGATGCCCTTTGCTATGAACAATTTTAACACCAATTTGTTACAATAACACTTTTAACACTCCATGCCACTGATGTAATTAATTCCTTTCAATAAATTGTGTGACAACCTGAGGGAAAATTAATTATGTTGTGTGTGAGTGATTATATTGCATCAATCACATGCTATACAGCGGTACACAAGTACCAGTAATTACAAATAGAATGCACTTGTTTACTGTTTCGTCAAAATACATTTGAGTCACTTTTACTGGATAAAGCCAGTATATAATTATTTTAGTGAATTTCTGTCATTATTAATTCTGCATGTGATGATGTGTGATGAGAAAAAAGTTAAATAAAATGTACTGAATAAACTCTTCAGGGTAAGGTATCGAGTATTGAAATAAAAGGCCTTGAGTTCTTGGCATATAAAGTGGTGTGTGTGTGTTTGTGTGTTTTCTACAGCAGCCTGTTTCTGGTTGTGCATGACTTAATCATGGTATCCACAATGGGACGCTGTGTAATGGCATGGTGCTTTTGAATTAGAGACTGCAGATGGATCACACATACAGAATCTGCCCTGCTGCCTTCAGAATGCTGCAGGGATTTAATCAAGTGGAGGGAACTTGAGGGTGACAGATTATGATAAGAATCACTCATCACTCCATAGAGAAGCAAAGTGTTTCACATATTTTTTTTTAAATATTTCATTATTTTTAGGATCACTTGGCAAAGAAAGGAAGGAAGGATGAATAATTAAAGTAAGATATTGTAAAATTTGTGAACATGTAAGAGTCTATCCATGTTTGATAATAGCGTCTTCTTTTCTTGATTTGAGACAACATAACTATTTTTCCCTCAGTTTGTTTCTAATGTAGCTTCTGAGGCCCCGTCCACACGTAGCCAGGTTTCTCACAAAACAAAGATATTTTTCTACGTTTTGGCCTTTCATCCACACAAAAACACAGATTTACGACCGCAAAACAAAGCTTAAACCTCACACCAAAGTGAAGATTTGCGAATTCTGCGTTTGCATGTGGACATCAATAAACCGGGGTTTTGCTTTTCGAAACGTCACGATCTGCGACAAAATATGTTCTTAAATCACATATGAGACCTGTGTTTACACTTGGAAACAGTACGGATGCCCTCACAACGGTTTTGGCGCTGTTTTTTGTCCATGCGCTTTTTTCTTGCTTGTTTTTACAAGCCCAGATTCTACTCCATGTTTAAGAACACAGGCAAAGGACGACGTCAAGGACGGTTATTTTGTATTTGTTTTGTGGAAGTGATGTTGTGAGACAGAAGCTTACTCTGATTGGATTGGATTTGGGGAACTACTGCTACCTAAAGGTCTGGCATGCTAATGAATGTGCTTAAAATTGCACTTCTGCGGTTACGTGTGGATGAAGTTTTTTCTAAAAACAAGGCCGTGTGTACGTATATTTTTTCTAGATGTAGGATATTCGTTTTTACAAAAACCCGGCTATGTGTGGACAAGGCCAACGACTCCCCGTCTACGGACTCCTCCAGATGTTTCTGTTCACTTGCCGTGGCTGGCCTATGTAAAACATTTCATTGGCTAAAAAGTATCACATGTGAAAATTGCAACCAAAGTCAGGAAAAGCAGCACCTTTTCTCTTCCCGACCTAATATGCCTTGGCATTTTTCTTCATGACCAACAACGTGGTAAGACTATGATAAATATTGAAGATGCTTTTGAAAAAGGAGAAGGGTTAGAGCGCAGAGAGGTTTTTAAAGTTCCCGCATTTGTATAAGCTCCAGTAAGGATGTGGTCGCCTTTTACAATGTTTTGTATTTGGACTGCAGTACCCACTTTAAACACTAGGTGTCCAAGTTGTGTATTGCTCCTTTAGAGATATATATATATATATATATATATGTACAGAGAGAGATAGAGAGAGAGAGAGAGAGAGAGAGAGAGAGAGATAGAGGGATAGATAGATGTTAATAAGTAACAATACAACTGATGGAAGCGTTCATATACGATTATTGAGTCTTGCATTGTGTTGGTTTATATTTCTATTAGTTTCTGTGTTAAATTGGTCTTCAGGTTATTCTACTAACAGTTATTTGTGCAAATATGGATGTCTGTATTTTTTATACTTGCACAAGCACATTCATTTATTTATTAAATACAGTTTATGTGTAAACAAAAACAAATATCATATCACTTACATGCACTCTAATAAAGAGGGAAAGTCAAGGGAGAGACAGGACAACAAGAAGAAACAAGCAAAAAAAAAAAAAAAAAACTCCCCGGCCTGTACCAGTCACCAGTGAAGCATGCTGAAAGTGAGTGACATGTGTTTACCTTTTTGTTCTTTCCTCAATACTCAAATTGCACCGTGGCTGGAAACAGTAAGAGCTCCCAAAAGCACAGCCGCTGAATATGTGCATTTTTTATTTTTCGTAACCATTCCTTCTGACAGGCAGAGCACACCTATTTCAGGGGGCTTTTTGGGAGATGGGTTTTATACAGTAGGCTGTGTCAAACTTTGCCCATCTTTTTACATTTGATGAGAAAACGGCAGATGTACAAAGCAAAACACACACACACACACACACACACACACACACACACACACACACACACACACACACACACACACACCGTAAACAGGATGTTGTTTTTATGCACTTGTTTGAATTTGGTTTGTTGTTCTCCATTTACTGATATTTGACGTCCCTTCTTCTTGTAATGTTTATCAAAATTCAAATTGAACCGAGCAGATTTATCCATTGCCCGTGATAAAGAATATCAAGTGCTTCTTAGTAAATAAGTAAAAAAAAAAAAAAACCTTTACAGGTGCTTACGTCAACTACAAAACAGGGTCTTAGAGAGAAACTTTTCACAGTGACAACTTTTCTAGCCCAATCACATGCAACCTTGATGAACTTTTACAGGCAAACATTGACTGAGGGGCATCAGAAGTTATCAAAAGCTGACTTTGGCATGGTTTAAGGGGAGTTTTGATTTGAAAAAGTGTCTGAAGTCCCCGAGAAAGACGGAGAAGGGGATGAGAGCAGAAGGAGAAGAGAAGGATGAGAGGAACAGACTGATTCTTAAAACCCCGCAGCTGCCCTAAAGCCAAAATCCATAACTGTGCTGCTGTATGCTTGGCTGTCATAGCTCTGCAGTCAGTCACTCATCCAGTCACCCACATGCACACACACACATGCATGACTGCATCCTTCATACAGTACATCAAAAAACACTAACAAACAAAATCACAGTTATGTAGGTACAACTTGTTAAAGTGATACTCTTCCAAATCACAACTAAAAGAAAGTATGAGTAGAGTAAATCAAAGCGAGCAAAATGTAAAAAATAAGATAATACACTGACCTCTCAGTGACCTCACACACAGTATTTCTAATTTGCATTGACATCCATAATATAACTTAGTGCACATATAAAATGCAAGGGAGCAAATGGTCATAATTAAACACTTTTGAAAAACATAAACATGAACATAAATGAATTGATGCATACATTAGTTCACTATAGTTACTTGTGTAAATGTGTTCAAATTTACTGTGAGGCAAACAATGTGATCAGAAGCACACACACACACACACACACACACACACACACACACACACACACACTTGGTGCTGGTCATCTTCTTGTTACCCTGTTTGCCATGGGCCAGCAAAGGTCTTCCAAACGCCTCAGGCCGTGCCTCCAGCCAATCAAAGTTTAAAGTCCTCACCATGACAACCGCAGCAGTAGCCCACTCTTCTGTCTCATCACCCTGGTGACCACCCTGGATTCTTTATTTCTTTCCCCTAAAAAAAAGACCTCATCAACACCCCCTGGTAACACAACAGTTTCAATGAACACCTTTGTATGTATGTTTGGGTGTATATTCATATCAGTATGTGTGTATTTAAATGAGATGGAGTGGGAAAAAGAGGGGAGAGCTTTGAGAGTTTTAGAGGGTGACAGGTAAACTGCTTACTGCATACCAAATCAGAGAGAAGCTTGAAGAGAAAACCAAGGACGTAACAGTATGTGAATCTCTGTTCATCTTCCAAAATCAAGAGAAATTCAAGGGATGGTATGATTAAAGAATAAAGGAAGAGTGGATGAAAGCAAGGAAGAGAGCTTGTCAGATCAAGGAGATGCCATGATTGGAAAATGAAGAATTAGAAGTCACCATGAGTCTGAATTAATTGCATACCAGTGCTCATGCAACACACATTTTAAGTCCTGCTCCAGTTTAAAGGCAGACATATGGAGACATAACCGAGTGTTTAAGAGCAGTACAGCTCATCATTGTTATCATTTTGGAACATATTGGTGTCTGAATGGAGAAACACTTTCTAAAAAAGGCAGTATATAATTAATAATGGGATAACTCATTGTCTTTAATCATTAGAATAATGAAGCATTTCCAGAGACAAGAGAAACCTTTGAAATGTTTTTTGGATTCAACACTTAAATTCTAATTCTCAATTAATAAAACAGAGAACATTGACTTCTGTTTAAATAATGACTCATTATTCTTTATACATTGTTTGGCTGTTCAAACTACATCAGACCACTTTTTTTTGTGTGTGAAATTTGGCCAAGCTGGTTTTATTTCATGTTGCTTGCTGATTTCTAATTGGAATTATTAAACACACTTTATATTTGTTTAATTTATTTTTAAAAAAAAGCTCATGTGACCATCCCTGATCATTAGCATGCTAACGATCCACAGAGGCTTACATTAGTAGCTCTGTCCACCACTCAGTCTCAAACTGAAGAAGCCTTTCGGAGGAGAGGTTAAACGTCTTCAACATCTTCAAATGGGTCCAGTTGCCTTTGGATCAAGCTGGGACTGTGATCTGGATAACTGAGAACCAGCACAGACACTCTACTGTCCTTACAGTTAGCTACCGGCTTATTATTGATTCATTTGAGTTCAGTACAGGACATAGTTTGATATGTATATTCTGGTTTGGAATGCTAATCTATGGTCGTCTCTATGAATGAAGTGGTACTTGGGGTTCTGTTTAAGGTCAGTGAATTATGGAACGTACAATGTCTGCACGGGCAGTAGAAAATGGGACATAACAAATAACTTGAGCAGTTACATGCTTGGGTTTGCTACTTGAACATTTGAATGACTTATTGAGAGTTCAGTGAGAGAGACTATCTTAGCTCTTCCTCTAGTTACTGTACTTTGACTTCCTGATAATAGAGGGTTTTGTTTCACATCAGTCATGAGATTTATCAACTCCTATACCTCTGATGCTATCAAATTAGTAATGATATTTATCCGTTCAAGGTTGATCAAAGCCAGATGACCAACCAGGCCTCCCACTTAACCCATTAGAATCCTCTTCCTGATGGTAAAGGACTTGAGCTTTATATTGTTTCTCTAGTCTTCTGGCTACTCAAAGCATTTTTACATTGTAGGTCACACCCTTCCACTGATATCAGAGGCTGCTATGTAAAGTGACCTCCAGAAGTAACTGATCTCATTCATACACATTCACATGTCGCCGAACAAAGGCGCTAGAGCCATTTGGGGTAAAGTGGCTGCAAGAAGCTGAGGGAATGAACGTGGTGTTTGTTATACCGACTCTAGCTCTGACCCACAGCTGCCTCAGATGACCAGTCCCCCCCAATCTCCATCAGTGGGGAATACCCAAGAGATGTGCGACGTGATTAACCCTGGGAAATCTTAATTACCAGAATCATCACATGTAGTGCATGTATTGAAGTGTCTCTATTGTGAATACCTTATAAAACTAATTCATCTAAAATGTGATTGCAGCTGTTTATCTCTTCCATTACCCAATCAGCAGTGATTAAGTACTAGTATAATTGTCTAGTATTAGATAGTAAAGAGCATTAATCAAAAGAGATGAATCAAACAAAAAATAACATTAGGGGCCTTGATGGTGCAGTGGTTAAAGCCTCCAATATAGGGAAGCTATGGTCCTCAACGCAGGCAGCCCAGGTTCGAATCCAACCTTTGGCTCCCTTCTCGCACGTCTCTCCCAAATCTCTCTCCCTGATTTCCCATCTCTATCCACTGTCCTATTTCTCAAATAAAGGCACAAATCTAAAAATCTAAAAATAACAATTAATCAGTGTGCAGTGTAGTGCTATCAGCATTGACAACAGTGCATCAGCGTGCTTTGATGTTGAAGATGTCAAGGCAGGTAGGATGTACGGTAAGTTGGCAGAGAGTGAAGTATAAGTAGCCGATCACTATAAGCTGTAGTTCATTTGACCAACTGTCAGATGGGGTTGGCCCAGAGAGCCTGGAGGGGGGGGGGTGATGATGATGTTCATCTCTTACAGCACAGCACAGTCTACATCGTCAACATGACCAAGCTAAAGAGAAGATAATAAGTTGTTGATTACCAGGTGAGAAGAGAAGTTATTCATTTATCCACATTCTCTGATTATTTGGGTGCCTCATGTAGACTAAAAGAAAGCAGAACCCTGTCATCAAAACTATTAACTAAAGTCTCTACATAGTATCATTTCGAGAATTATTATCTTACCCATCATACATTAACAAGACAACATCCAGCTGTTTATTTAGTTTTTGTTTTTTTCCCCCTTTCTGCTGGGCTTTGATAAATGCAGTCAAACACAGTTATCAAACTTCCTGTGGTGGCTCCTCAGCGAGAGGCTGTGACACTGTAGCTCCCTGCTGGAAAGAAATCATTTTAAAGCTAAATGTTGTTTACTTCTTAGTAGCTGGAAGGTACAAGGAAAGCTTTAGTAACCAGACATTGAAAAACATGAGTTTTGTGTTCCACTCTGAGGGGGGGAGGAAGGAGGGGGAATCCTGATGGATGGTTGCTTCCACTGCAGCCAGATCACACCTTTGATGCTGCATGTAAACAAGAGAATGATGTGAATAATGAATGAAGCTGTTTTGGGTGTCGAAACTGGGCCCAGTTACCCAGAGAACAACATGAATAAGAACAGCCTTAGCCAAAAACTTGAGTCTACCATTAAGAAAAGCAAAAAACAGGCATGTTGGGATGCTGTTTGAGAAATGACCCCCCCGCCCCCCGACAGACCCGGATTTTAAGAGGATCAACATCTGAAACACAGCCATCACTTTAAATAACGTGCACACTTGCTCTCACACACCATAATATGTGGAAATGTTTGTTGCCCTCATATATTATGAGTATCATTCAATGAGTCAGCTCTGCTACAGGTTTAAATGTTGTTGTTTTTTTTTTTTCCCTTGTTGACGGCAGACGTGAGCTCGCCTGTACTGGGCTGTTTCATTTTAGACAAAGAAAGTTTGACTCCTGGAAAAATACACAGCAGTGAGGGATTTTTTATTTCTGGTCGACAGCTGCAGCAGGAAAGAATGTCCAATTCCTGTTATTTGGGGCAAATGTTTTTGTCTTCGCCAGAAGCAAAACTATTTTTATTTCAGTATTTTCTTTATCTTTTTGTATTTCTTGACCTTCGTTTTGGCCGCCTCGCACCTGCAGTCATTTACCTACTTTCTGTTCCTCTACACTTCCCCTCTTCCCCTCCCCTTCCCCACCACCATCACCCTCGACACAATCTCTTCCCCTTTCTCCAGCAGCCATGCATGCATCCCAGCGATGGGATATTGCTTTTCTAATCTTGCTGACAGGGGACAATATTTATATTGTTTTTCAATATCCATTTCTCATGCTCACATAGGCCCACAGTTTGGTAGGGTAACAACAAGCATGGAACAAACACAGGACCCCCTCCTCCTCCTCTGCAGGTGCATGTGTTTTTTTTTCGTTGTTTTTTTTTACAGGCTCACTACATTTTCCTCTTCATCTCCTCCATTCCCACCACCTATTATTATTATTTTTCCTTAGCGGGCAAATAAGGGTCAAGGACTAAAGCATTCAGAGTACATGAAATAAAAGTAAGTTGGGGAATAGATAACTGTTTCAGAAGTTCAGAAAAGATTATTTTGGTCAAGGAAGTTTACTTTGAGGAGACATACCTGAACAACAACTACTGGATGCTTAAGCTTGGAATGTAGTCTGGGTGCCCTGTGTTCCGACAGGACCGGCTCTCTGCTCAGTACTGCGGGGGAGCAACGTCTTCTTTGTATTCAACAGCCCTCCACTTCCAGGGTTCGGGTTTCTTTAAAGCCTCTCTTTCGCTCTCCCTGCCTGTCTTTCTCGTGCTGCCATTGTAAGTCTTCTCACAGAGTCTTTCTGTACAGTTCACGATTGTCCCTCCAGACCTCTCACCCTCCCTCTCCTCCCTCCACACCACCCGCAGCACCACCCTCCTTCTCAGTCCCTTGGGCTCTGACCCTGGCCAAATGTCTGACAGCTCACTAAACAGAACGGCCTCGTGATCCGCATGGAGATAAACATCCTTGCTCACACAGACGCACACACACGCTGTATAAGTTCCACCGAAAAAGTATGTGCATTGCTTAGCAATCTTTTAGTGTTAGCGCCCCTGTTTGCTGCAGTGCATTTTCCGTGATTAGCTGCTTTTAGTAGAGTAGCAGGAAACCTTGGCAGCTTGTTGATGCTTAAAGACAACTAACTGTTTGTGAAAGACATAAATGATATAGATTATGTCACTGTCTGTTTGTTTGTGCTTGTCCTTGATCATTGTTGCGTTCTTGCAAGACCCCTGTGCATCTGCAACTACAACACAAGCTCCTTCCTGACAAAATGCCTTTTTGTCTTATAAACACACACACACATACACACACTCAAAGACACACAGGCTCACAGTGCAGACACAAGCTAAATGATCCATAAACAATGATTTATGAGATGGCGGGAATGTCAGAAGTGGGATGTGAAATATTCAGCAGTCATTCCATATTCAAAGCAGTGTTAGAGGTGCATGGATCCACTACACAGCAGCAGGTTATACACACACTGATGCACTCTATCACCCTGGAGATCGAAGCGTGCATGTTAGCTTGTCAAACACTGGCTGGGGGGGGGGGTAAGGCTCATACGTTACTACTGCATTATAGCCAGCGTCATCAGTTTTTACTCAAGACTAATCACCTTTGTCAGGCTCCGTGTAGGTTATGCAGGTTTCGAGGCAAAGGGGAAGGTACACCGAGACATGCAAACACACACAGGGACACAGAAAAATCTGAGAAAAACATGTTCAAAATGCATTGCAATGCATGTGCTATACATATGCAAGAGTAGACAGACACACACACACACACACACACACACACACGAGACACATGCTCAGCTACTTCATCTGATGAAATCGAAGTGAAGGCTGGTAACCATGTTTTTAAATTGTATTAAGTATTGAAGAGTTGGGTTCCCTCTCTGGGATTACTGGCATTCCGCAATCTTTTACTTTTATATGCTCAACTGCCAAGTCGGATTTTCTCTACAGCTCTACTGCACTGACAAGATACAGTATGCCAGCATAATAACGTGCGCACACACACGTGCATGCACACGCACACACACATGCACGCGCACACACACACACACACACACACACACACACACACACAGACTATACACTCCCTGTTTGTAGTGTTGGCTTTATAAAAAAAAATGCTTTGTGCTTTTTGTGCCTTTATTGGAGAGATAGGACAGTGGATACAGTTGGAAATCAGAAAGAGAGAGAGAGAGAGAGTGGGTAATGACACATGGAAAGAGAGTCACAGGTTGGATTGGAACCTGGACCGCTCACTTAGGGGACTACAGCCTCCGTACATGGTCCATCCACACAAACCACTTCACCCTATCAGGTCGCTTTCCATATTGTACCTACCAAAGAAAGCTTTTGTGAAAAACTTAGGATTTGTGGGATGACAGTGTAACTTTACACAAATTGTCAAACAATTAGTCCTTAGGTTAACTAGTCAGCAAAAATTGGATTCACATTCTTTTCTAATATTAAAGGATGTTCCTTTTCCTATAAGGATTAGCACTACAAACCTTAACGATCCCAATGCTTTCATGTGTCTTTTTTACGGCATGATCAACTACTATTAAGTATATACATGAAACTAGACAGCTATTCATAGTGTCCAGATGTTCTTGACAAAGGCGATTTGAAGTGGAATCTATGAAATGTCCTATCAGTGACTCAGTGGACATGCTTACAAGTTAATAGTGAGATTCATGCATGGTCCCCAGATGATGTGTTTGATGTGGTTTTGCCATTACTTTTCCCTCAGGACTAAAAATCATAAAATTGATTGACTTGTAATGTTATCACCTGGCTTGGGGCTAACAAAGAGGGAGGGGCCATACATTTAAAGTGGTCAAATGATCTTTATTTAGTTGAAATAATCAAATAACTAAAATGAAAAGGGAGTATACAGAATCAGCCATGCTTGAAGTGTCTGTGTAACTGGAAATGTGTGATTTTCTTTAGCGCAGCAAACCAAACAAAGGAAAGGCTGAGGTGGTTGCAGCAGGCTCAGCTGCGAATGAATGAGGATCTCAATCAACGACCCTTATAAGCTTTTCAAAAGGCCCTACTCAGCTGAGATAGGTATCAGCTGTCGACCCACCCATGCTCCAGCTATATTCCAACTCCAAGCACCTGAAAGAGCAGACAGGACTGCTAACAGGCCCTTTCATAGCCACAGTTCAGAATGCAGTGCAGACTTTTCATTAGGGAGTTTTAATAGACTGAACCATTGTGGTCATTCAGAATGCATTTTTTGTGTCCACCTCAGCATACCGAACATGATAACTTTCAGGAAATTAATTGTAGTTTAACACCCACAATGCCGTGCGAAATAAAATGTAAAATGTCACTTCACGTTCGCCTCCAAATCAAAACAAACAAGCATGGATTAATTTAAGCCATTTTTAGTCCCTTTTAAAAGGGACAATTAAAGTCCCTTTTAAAATTGCTCCTTTAAATTAGCAAAAATGTAACAAATGTCTGCATTATTATAAAACCTTTCCCCATCTATTTAAATAGTGTGTTTTTATTGGTTTAGGCCTATTTTACTTTATATTCTGTATATTACTGTCTTTAATGTATACTTTTTTTATGTACTATACAGTATTTTGTTAAAAATACTTGGTAAAAAAAAAAAAGGGTAACACAAATGACACCACACCCATACTGAATGAATAAAATGAAGCATACAAAGCATACAGATATCAGCCTACTGTGAGCATCTAGTGAATCGTAGGTACTAGCAGATACAGCACGGATAGTAGAGACTGTCTACTGCATACTGCCTACTAACAGATTGAGAAGGCACTTTGCAATTTGGATGCATGCACGCAAACAGGAATGCAGAGTGGAAGCAAAGAGGGAGGGGTCATCACATGAGTTCAGAAATGTCCTCAGGATGGAAAATAATACTTCTATGATCTTTACTGACCTTAGATCAACCATTAGGTCAAAAGGTTAGCTTGTTATATTTGACTGAATATGTGAAATACTGTTCCCAATCCCCATCAGCATATATTAACTTTGTATTAAGTGTTCATCAAAAATAATAAGAAAAGATAAAAAGAAAAAAAGAAGATGATGATGTGGCAGTGAGACTGTTCCCTTGGTCAGTATGAATACAGATCTAGTCTCCAAACAGTGCACTGTGGTGTGAGAACCATTTATCATCCTCTGTAATGCACTGTTAAACAGCAAAATGACTACAGTCAGCTCTCTACCAGTGCTGTCGTATCTTATTGCCACAGTTTAACTGCTTTATGTAGGTTTTATTTCTGTCCTTGACTGGCCTCTGGAACACTTGGCATTCTCTCCTGCTTCACTCCCTCTTATATTAAAAGCATGGTAAAAATTGATTTAAACTTTGCGACAACCATCTAATTTTTCTATAACATAAAATAAGAATCAGTATGCATTTTTTTCAACCTTAGTTTTTGGAGCTTTATGGTGAAATGTGATGTTCTTGCTGAAAGGCAAACAAACAACGTACACTGTCAAGAATTCTAGAGGGACCAGAAGTGACGGCGATGTGTCAACTGAAGATGTGCCAGGTTATCTGAATTCATAGCCTGTAAGAGGAGATCCATCACCGAGCTTGAGAGTGAAAAGCACTTTGGTGACTCAGCACTACTCTAGAGCATTACTCGTGTTACATCATTTTAAAATGTACATTATCATTCTGAATTATGATAAGGGAAGTGTTTTTAGGTCTTTGGCCAAATGGAAATTAATCCTAGTTATGGATGCAACAACTGGCCTCTCAGAACTCAAGTGGAAAGCATGTGTCCTAACAGCTGATGGTGTCCACATGTGTCGACTCAATAAATCAATCAATCCAATCAATCCATTGATTAGCAAATCAAACTTACTTTCTATAGTACAAATTCTCTTAACAATTGTAATCTCAAGACACAAAAGAACAGGTTTAAAACACGTTATTCTTTGTTATATTACCTAACAGATGCTCACTGTGATAAAAGGAAATAAAGTCAACAAACACTTGAAAGGGTTCTACTTGACCTAAATATTAATAATTCAAAATGCACAGTAACTTGTTTTAATAGTGATTTATATTTTAAGCCTAACTGTTTATTTTTCATCTGATTGATATGAGACATTGACGAGCAATCCTTTTGTTAAAAAATAAATAAAAAATAGGAGGCCTCACAAATTACATCACATTTTTCGATGTCCACAAATCCTTGCAGGTTACCTATTTATCCTTTTATTAATTCCGGAAATTATAAATAAAAAAGGCCAGCAAAGCTTCAGGGAGGCATGCTCACATTTTTCTACCAATTCCTCTCAAAGTTTGTAACGTTTAATAATTGGTCACTTGGGATATATCCTGCATAGAAGGTTTCTCAAGGTCTCTGCTGCTTCGTTGCCAAACTGAATCCATCCATGTTTATTAGCAAATATTAAAAATTATGATTGCAAGACAATTAGCAAAAAACTGACATTTCAGTGTTGGCAGTACCTTGGGTTGTAGACATATAGAATTCAAACAATTATGCGAGAGCTGATAAATAGGGTCTTGAATATGACAGGCTAGTGGCAGGGGTTGATCCAGGATAAAGTATGTTTGCAAGAAATACTTTTAAACACAAGCATTAAGAAGTTGGCCTAAATATTGTATCACATTAGTACACTGAACACTATGGCAGTGAATGGCTGATGATCTGGGTTGATGACGAGAAGCCCACAAGCAGATTAATGCAATCTGGAAGTGCGAGTCAGTCAGTAACTCAGTCAATTAATCAACCAATAAATTTCATATTTTTAACAAACGTTATTTCAAGGCATTATACAAAAGACCTCACACTTTGGAGATTTAACGACAACAGTTTAACAAGGTAATTATGAATTAATTAATTCAAATACTTCAATGCACATAAATTACAATGCTGACTCAACAGAAGTTCAAAGCTGAATTATTTCCTGTTTGTCAGATAAGTTCAGAAAGATAACTTGGTAAAGTTAATGAATGAAAACCAATCAACAGCTATTCAACAGCTAAATTACCTCCTCAACAGCAGAATAATGAGTTGGAAAAAAAACCCTGGAGGTTTAGCTTTTGTTTGAAGCAAAGTCAAATTTTCAATAGTTGTTACATCAATATAACAGGAACATGTTTCAACACATGTAGAAAAACAAATCCAATGGTTACGAGGGATTAACTTACCATTAGCTGCTTAGCCATCATGCTAACACAAGTTGCATAATTCCAGTAATGTCATTCATTCAAAAACTAAAACATATGAACACTGAAAAATAAGTTTTTGCCCCAGGGCTTCTTAATAAGGGATTTGTAAGTTGCTTTTGTGCAATGTGAGTTTCAAAAGGTGAGGAGTTTTTGTTCCAAGTCCACAAATGCCTTTTTTGTGGTAAGCCCTTTCCTAAAACTAAGCTGGTATTGATGTTAACAGAAACTTATGCAGTATGAGAGTAAGTTTTTCATACTGAATTGTGGTGGTATTGCTTTTGAAAGCACTGGCAGGGTGTATTTAGCAAGCAGTGTTCAGCACTCATGAGTGGGTGGGGGAAGGCAACTGGCTAGAAGGAGCTTCAGTTTGGGCAAGAGGCTGGAAGCAGTACAACCCTGACTGATCTGTATGACATTCAAAAAGTGAATTAGTGCAATAATATTGCATTTTGTATACATATTTGAGAAGTTGGAGAGAGGCAGAGGAAATGCAGCTGCAGAAGGATTAGATGTGAAACCAGCAAAGCACACACTTTATAGCTTTTGGGCACTGAACTTGCTTTAAAATCCCTTGTACATTTTTCACTGAAACATTCATGGCATTGAAATAAATACAATGGCACATTTTCCCCACTGGAAATGGGTTGGAAACAGAAACGAAATGGCAATTTTCCACAGACAAGCATTCTCTCTTTACTCAGAAGCTGGGGTAGCACAGTAGAAAACAATCACAAATAACACACACTGCTTTCTGTCTTCCATCCCTTCACTGGCTCAGTCATAATACCTACATATTGTCTGGGTACCCCTGAGAGAAGGCATTCTCATTTAACCCTCAACATGCATCAATTATTAACATTGAGCGCCATCCCCCGTGTTGCCTCAACATGTCATGATTCTGTCATGAGCTCAGCTTTACTAACCTGAATGAAAAATGTCGGCAGTTGACCTTAATAAAACAAGGTGGAACTTATTCTTGTCCTCATTTACTACTTCTTCCTTTAGTGAGAGGTCTGCAAAGAGGTCATAATCTGACTAGTAGTTAATAATGATTGAAGAAAGTCAATTTGTATCTGATTAGCATAAGCTCAGCCATCAGTTTGACACTAAGGTGGGACCACTCAGGAACACTATGACGTCTAAAACCATGATAACATTAAAATGACAATGAAATTAACAGCGTGTAAGGTCTTCCTTTGGTACAGCTCTCCACATTTTATGGAGGGTAAAAAAAACAATGAGAGGGAAAACAAAAATAACATGATGAAAAAACCTGTGTTTTAGAATGATTGTAATTACTTAATTAATGTGTAATGTTAATTTACCGTTGGTGATAGAGACCTGATACAGTTCAGCTTTGTCAAGAGACCAAGGACAGCTTCGGTGTGGCACGACCCTGATAATGATGTCTTTTTGAATATATGCAGAGCCTTTGGAAGTTTCTGGCAGTATATGTTCCAGTATGACACTAAACCACAAGTTTGAAGTTGAATCATGTCTCCTGCAGTATTCATCTGATGTATAAACTTTCATCAACGTGAGTCATCTCAGTCTAAGGAGCCTTATAGTGTGAAGTCAAGTCTTAATAATTTCCTCGACAAGCTGGGGTGATAATTTTGTAGTGATCTAAAGCATCCTCTAGCTGAAAGCCAGAAATTGTCCTCTTGTGTTTACATTCCTTTTCGTTGAGTTACAGCTCTTAGCTTCTGCCAAACTCGTAAAAAACAAGATATCGATGTCTACAAGTATTTCTCGGCAGAAGCAATAGATTAGTTGTGTAAGAGTTATTATTGTGTCTTATTTTGCATGCAGCAATACATTAGTTGGAAGTGCTAAGCATTTTAATCTTAACTGAAATGTGCACAATATTCTTTGAACTGGCATCTGTTCCTTGTCATTCTGTTGCATTCTGTAGTATGGATGTGAAGTGGAAATGACGCTGACATAAAACAATAAACTGGAGTGTATTGGAAAGGAAAGGAGTGTAAGGAAAATAAAAACTTTTTAACTGACCTTTGGTGATTTATATCATGGCAGGATGTTTTAGTTTTTCTGTCTAAGGTTACAAAACCTGCATGCAACAATTTAGGGAAGTTTTTGTTTTGTCTGACACTCTTATTCACATGTCGATTAAACACACCAAAACAGTGTTCTAGTGTCTATGTTGTAGAACAGATGGTCACCAACCTAATAGGTACTAGTTGTTGAACAAAGAGCTGGACCTGCTCACACTAAAGTCTGGAAGACACACGTGGCCTGTTGCACCTTGTATGTGTCAGTTCTGACATGATTTTGTGTGTTAAGTTCACACCAAACCCGAAATGGAAATAAGTCAGTTTGTAACTTAAGTTATAGCATTGTTTGGTCGCACCACTGGGATGTATGGTTCTCCTCAACTAGTAGAGCGTAACGTCCAAACTAACCCAAATTGTTGCAAAAAACTTCATGTGGCCAATGAGTGTTTTTTTTATTTTTTTTTTTACTGATAATCCACAAACGTGTTAATATGACGAAGCATTCTGATTGTGAGATAACAAAAATAACATTAATCTACAACAAAAGTGAGATCGAGTTGTGAAATCGACAAGATGATATCATTTAAATCTGTTGTTTGTGGGAAAAAAATTATTTTGGCTTATAGAAAATAAAAGACGGAGCATAAAACAAAGTCGTTTATTTTATTCTTTTTTTGTACTGGGGCAGTGCACGATTACATGTAATGGAATTGCATCAAGGTAAGTTTAAAGCTCTTTTGCATCTGTTGTCCCTGCGCAGAAAGACAAATAATACAAAACAGGAAATACACCATTTTAAACACCTGAATAATATGTGAAAAGTCCATCAGTGTCTACATCATACTTTAGAGGATTTCATATGAAAAAAAGCACAAGTATTAACACACACTAAATAAAACAATACATATGAAGATGTCCATAAGAATAAAATGTATAGACTAATAGTTGTTGCTGTTAGTTTTTTTCAACCCCGGTACTGTCGGAGGTACTTTTGGACTGCTATGTTTTGGTTTTGTTTGTTTAAATGTGTGCATTACTGTATCTTGCTGCTTCAAATCCTTTGATGAGTACGGACAAAATGTCATCCCCTAATATTTTAAATGAGAAGAAAGCAGACACACCAGATGGAAACTTCCATCAAATTTCCATCTCAAGCAGAATCTCTCTGCACATCAAAAACCTCCACAGATAAATGTGACATCATTCATATTCAGTTACTTGGGTGCGCTGAACCGTGACAGTTTGATATTTGGGGAAAAACACAATGCGGTATAGAGACGCAGTCCTTCACATAAGCCCGTTATGACAGCACATAGTCCTTCATGCTCATCATACTGATTTAACAAATAAGATGAAAGGTTTTTATTTGTGAGAGTGGGGCTTCTTTTAACAAATTTGATATCCTTTGTACAGAGCCAATAATTGAGTCCCTTATGGTCAGACAACAATGCTGTATGAGCTAGATAATGAGCCCTCAATCTAAATCTTAGAACATTCCATGAGCATATTAGCACAGAGTGGCTTTTTGGAACTGGATTTGAAGAACAGACAAATGAATAGAATTCACATGGGAAGCTTCATTGAAGAGTTTGAGTGTCCTAATGACTAATAAATGTCTGTTTTTTTTTTCCTCTTTAACTTTTGAATAAACATTATAAACGGGCCTGATTTCTCCTCCAATACTTGTTCTTTACCATTGGCCCTGTAGCCATAAAACTTTATTAGGTGATGCAGTTCATGATGATGCTCTGTTTGTTTGCACTTTCTGAGCCCACAACAGTTTAAGCAGATGGTCATTCAATGCGAGTCTGGTACTGAGATTTCTGCCTGAACGTTGACCTATTTTGCTGAGCCTCATTTTCAAACTTACTGGACGGCCATACTTAATGTGGGCAAAGTTTCAGATTATTAGGTAAACATATGTCAAAGTAATCCCAGGATAAGTCTACAGAGGGCGCCAAACGGCTTGACCTCTGCTAAACGTACAAGAGTTTAGCAAGAGTTTCACAAGATGTCTTCAAGTCTCCATGTAGGCAGGTGGAGCCATGTTTATTAGCTGTTCTACCAGCACAAACAACCCTCCCATAGCAACCCTTCAGCGTTCTGCCCCTGTGGAAGACTTCCAGAGAGCTGGCCAACCACAGGAAGGCTGAAATTACAGTTTTTACAGACCCCAGGGGAAGACAAATAACGAGTTTTTTGAGCCGCAAATCATGGAAAGTTACTCACTATAGGTTTCATATAACTGACAACATAACTGAATGAATATACTATCGGGTCTTCAAAAGGATTGTCCTAGCTACTGTTGGTAACTAAAAGTTGCCAAATGATTTCCTCACGTTGGATTAATGTTGGGTCTTCAATATAATGTAATAAAATATGGAACAAAAACTACAGTCTAGACCTTTTATTTTTGTAAAGTGTCTTAAGATTTCATTTGTTATGAATTGGCACTACACAAATACAAATTGATGTATTGAAGGATGGACAAATGGATTGATTGATTGATTGGTAGATTAATATATCAACATATTGCATACTTGCTTGCAGTTGGGAATTTTCAAGGAGTATTTCAAAAAGTACTGAACTATGCTGATAAAACAGTTTGTATTGATCTACCTCAATTATAAAAAAATAAATAAAATAAATGCCTTCGGGAGGACGTCTTGCTTTTTTCATCCCTTTGTCACCCATTTTTCAAAGCAGAATCAGGATGCCTGTGACTGTGATATGACTCTAAATTAGTCATGAATACATTGAAGTCCCTATTTCAGATATTCTGCAGCTCCATGTCGATGTCAAGGTTCAATATCATAAATAACTGCTCATAGGTGAGGGAAGCAGTTACAGAAAGAAGTGTTGTTCGTCTTCCCTCAAACTTTCTTGACTCTCTTTTCTCTTCCCCATCCTCTAACACTCCATCTTTGTCACTCAGTAAGGGGTGTATAGTAAAATATTGATTGCTGGAGAGATTGGGGGGCTTAGAAAGAGACAGAGACAAAGGAAGGGAGGGACAGCTTGCCTGCAGCCAACATAGTAAGGAGCAGCCTTCTGTTTGGGTCCAGCCACAGATGTTTGCAACAGAGCTCCAAATACAGAAAGCTCTCAACAAGTCACACACATACACACACTCATGGCTGCACCCTCCAAACAGTGTGAGAGCAATAGTGAATCAGTCTCTTTCACATTAAGCTATAATTGGCAGGAGGCTGGACGAGGCTATCACTTATCTTGTCACTGAGCAATTGTTATGGGTAATGGAAGCAGTGTGCATGTGTGTGGGTGTGTGGGTGTGAGAATGTTTGCATTGGTGTGTGAGGAAACCATTGGTGTTGATGTGTTGATGTTCTTTTCTGCGTGTGTGTGTGTCACTCCAGGCACCAGATGGAACTCCATGCTAATTGGGTGGAGATCAGTGGGGGAGTTTGGAGCAGACTGACCCAGGGCTGGGCTGCAGCTCCTGGGCTTGGCTCACTCCCACCCCTGGCTCTGCGGCTGTTTCTCTGGCTTCTGGTACCAGGCTGCTTTCCATCACTTCATCTGCCCATCCATCCATAAATAACCCCTTCTGACCGATAACCCAGACGACCAGCTTGTTTGCTCATTTGTACTTTTCCTTCCTCTTCATGTTAATTTGTGTGTTCCATCAACTCATTCTCAGCCGTACAGCTTTATTTACCCCTCCCCTTCAATAGCTTTTGTGAAGAACCAACAGAAATATTTGGGGGCTTTTGAGGAAAAACATAATATGTGCTCATGGCAATGTGAAGAATACAGCACATTTGTTCTCTTTTAAAATGGTTTTCTGTGAGCACAGCTGCATTTTATAATATATGTATATACAGTGAGGGTGTGAAGAAACGTGTAGGCTGGTGGTCTCATAGTTTACATTTTACCAATGGAATACTTGTGTACAATATCTGCATGTGTGTTCTATTCACGGTGTATAGTATGGTGGCTGGTAGGGGTCAACAGCTTAGCGACATACTGTACATTATGATAAATGTGCTGCAAAATTCAGAAGTGCTGCACATTCTAAAGCAAATGCAATGACTGAAACATACTGCAAAAGAAACAAACGTGCTATAAGAAGGCAGAAGAACAACTGCAATGGCATCAAATGTGCTGCAAGTATACAGTAACGGAACTGAAGTCAAAAACACACACAAAGAGAAAACAACAGAAACGCTGCAAGTTCAGCCTTCGTTATGGAAGTGCTCCAGGCCTATAGGGTTATATGTTGTTTTTTATATCTTTGGTGACACAGTAATGTAAATGTCATTATACTATGCTACAGTTAGCGTGCTTGAAACCGGCCTCTTCATCTGCTTGCTAATGATTTTAGAGAGACCAGGCAAGTGGTGGTGCAGTGTTAACAGAAACATACTTGATTTAATGACCTAAAGTTGTTTAAAGTATTTTCCTGCTAAATGTTTTTTTGAGTGTTTTTGAAGTGGAGTCCAATTACAACATTGCAAAGTATTGCTGTTGTATTCTTAGCATGGTGTCATAGCTGTTCAAAACACCAAAACAATGTTGCAGCTGTACATGGTTAAGTAAGAAACACAGTTTTAGTAACTAGGAAGTGCAAACTTCCTCTTTACAGTCCTGCAGGAGATGGTACAGTATTCCTGTACAGTACAGAGAATTTTAGCAAGTTATGTTATATCATAAGGGGGAACAGAGGGGATCAAAGAGAATCAGATACAGAGGGCATAATGGTGAAATGACCTTGGTAAGGTAGATGGAGTGGTGCGATGAGTTTATTGAAATTAGAAATCGACGTGAGGAAAAGAGAGATGAGAGTGATAAAGAACACCCAAAAATTATCCAATGAAACTTTTTTTCGGCTTGACACAGTACTTGTCACTTTTATTGTGCACTTTCTGTCTTATCAGAATATTCTGTTTTGTCCATGTTTTGGGCAACATACAGAGAAAGTTTGGGTCTTCTGTGGTTCATGCTGCCAGATGTGCAGTTTTGTTTTTTGGCTGTGCTGAAGGCTACAGTAAGTGGATTTTATTAAATGTAAATCATTTAGAAAAACAGTTTAACTCATTACACTTTTTGGGTTATGCAATGAGTTATTAAGCAGTATCATTGTTACAGTTGAGACTATGTATAATGCATTAAGTTTGTGATATTTTAACTTTAAATAGCCTATATTAAAATGGATCTAAATAAGCTTTGAGACAGTGATGTTTAGATATAAAGTCTCACTGACATAGGATAGAAAATGTTCATCTAGGGGTTTACCATAACAATTCTATTTCCTTCTCTCATGTGTTCAGGTACCAACAAGACAGCAAACATATTCTGGAGGCCATCTCTACTTAACTCCTTTGTTTGGTAGGGTCAGCATCAGACATCAAGACAGAAGAGGATCTGATCCAACAATATTTCTCAGATAGCAACAGCTATGAGGAGATGTTGAATGCCCACAAAGCAGGTGTTTGTTTCAATGAGCTTTTCCTCTTTGAAGACAAAACTTTAAAGTGCTGAGTGAGTCTTTCTCCAGAGGAAAGGGTTTCTCTCCATTTGTTGCCGTAAGTGCTGACATACAACGGGAGCTCAGGGGTCGAGAGCAGCATTATGGCTACCGCTCAGTGTGGCAGACATATTTCTTAAGAGTGAAGAGGGATGCAGTTATGGCTCTCATGGCAGAGCTAAATCCATCTGGAGTGGAACTTCGTCAACAGATGAGGTTTGTTAGAAGAGTTTACAGCTCAGGTGGCCGAATCCAAATGTCTGGCATGTGGATGGATACGACAAATTGAAACCATATGGCTTTGCAATAAGTGGATGTATAGATGGCTACTCTCAAAAAGTTATGTGGTTGTGTGTCAGTAGTCTTTCCGACTTTGCAGACTGTGCCACTGAAAATGGCACAATAGTGGCAATCCATTGTGCCTTAAGATCAACACTATTGACTTTGCTGGGACTGCCAGTTCTCTTTTGGACGACAGTATATAATTAAATGCATTTTCAGTTTGAATTTCAGTGGTTCAACTTTCTTGTTGAAAGAATGGGTTGTGATTGGAATCAGAATTAGAAAAGTATTGCGACCTCTGTGAAACATAGAAAAGATGTTATCCCAAAAGTTCTTAAAATACAAAATGGGAGTAAAATTTGAATTTTTCTTTTAGTCATTTATACCTTAGCTTGACTGAATTTGGTTAATGGGAATCACTAAAATGTGTAATTGAATTGCATACAAAACAAGGATGACTAAATAAAAAGCTATTTTCTTTTTAGCCTAATTAATTACATCCAATTAAAAGTTCCACCAACCATAGATAGATTGATTTCAAATATTAACTGATAATAACTTTTGAATTTAACAACATTTAATTCTAAACATATTGAAACTCCAGTACTTTTATTGTATAATTCTTGAATAATTAGAACCAGTAAGAGTTCTGATTAATTAAAGAGATCTCTGCTAGTTTTAATATTGTCTGTTGATGTTACCTAACAGGTGGAAGAGAAGATGACATGTATTAATCCAAAAGGACTTTCTTGTGCAAGGTTTCTTCAAGATGTCAGTACAAAAAAAGAGTAACACAAAAGAGCATCCAGCAGAACACTGGAAAAAATAACAACCTTAAAAATACAAAAAAAAGGGGCGCTGGTGGCGCAGCGGCAACGCACGCGTCCCATGTAGCGAGGCTGTGGTCCTCGCGCGGACGGCCCGAGTCCGCATCCGGCCTGTGGCTCCTTTCCCGCATGTCTCTCCCCTCTCTCTCCCTGATTTCCGCCTCTGTCCACCTTCCTGTCTCTATAATAAAGGCGAAAAGGCCAAAAAATAAATAAATAAATACATATATATATATACACACACACACACACACCTATGGTATATTATAAAATAATAAATGGATCAAGAGAGAATTTCAGAGAAGGTAAATACAACAGTAATTACATTTCTGATAGTAGTATTGGCTGTTCAGACAGACACAGGCTCTGAAAGTATAAGATTTGACTATGCTAATATTACTCATCATAAAGAAAAATATTT
The DNA here is from genome assembly GCF_947650265.1 of Symphodus melops. Lineage (NCBI taxonomy): Eukaryota > Metazoa > Chordata > Actinopteri > Labriformes > Labridae > Symphodus > Symphodus melops. The sequence continues at coordinate 19,466,992 of NC_136692.1, read as the reverse complement.
TTATATTGCATATGAGAATATTGTAAGTGGTTATGAACATAAGAAAACCTAACATAAAAAAACTGATATTGGACATGATAATTAAAATTCAAAACATAGTATATCCCAACTCAATGAGTATGTTGATTTCTTTGGTAAAATAATTAACTTACAACAGAAAGTCTATTGTATCAGCTTCATGTCACTGAAAAGATCACTTTAAAAAAAAAAAAAGATTTGATTCAGACAGTTTTTTATGGGATTACTGGTTGATACTATTAGATGATCACCTTAGTGACAGGTCTAACTCAAAACAAACTATTTTCATAATTTAATCCTGAGATTAGAAATCAAAAATGTTTGAAATATTTGTATGAATGAATCCGAGCCCAGCCATCCTCCACAGGAAACTCACTTCAGCCCCTTGTATCTGCAGTCTTATTCCTTTGGTCACTACTAGTCTTTAGATGATATCACTCTGAAAGTAGTTTGTATTAAACTGAATTTTGCTGCTAAATTTGAAAACTACAGGAAATGCAGCAACTTTAACATCAAACGGAAATCTCACTAATTTCAGTCTGTGTTTTCCGGTCTTAATTTTGGATGAGCACCATCATCAGGCATACTTTGAGGAAGTACGGAGAAAAAATGGTCGAAATCAGCCATTGACCTGGGAGTCCTGTGTGGAATTCTACATCCTGCTGACAAACACGACTGGTTTATCAAAAGTCAGAGTCCAGCTTTCACAGAACTTATCGAGGAAAAAATAGGGAAATGAAGCTATAGACATGACACATAATACACAAGATACTTTGTCATTGTATACGTACGACTACATTTTGCTGGTGAGAATCAACACAGCAGCAATGGACAAGACTCAAACGATAACATTGTTACCAGCAAACTGAAGGAAGAATGTTTGACTCTTTGAAAGCAATCATGAGACATAAACTCAGCACCACTGCAGCAACAGGCAATCAGAGAGCAAGCTACTTACTCATGTCAGCCCATGGCAATTACAACATTGACAGCAAGATGCAATGGCAGGGGAAATACCGTCATGCATTATACACGGTGTATGCATTTGCCAGAAGCAGTGAACCTGATGGCACTATATGGGCCTAAAAAGACATTCTTCCTGTAATAAGCATTTAAGCAATGATGGTAATGTACCAAATCAATTCCTGAGCATACCATACCATTTTTTCTTAATCCATATTTGTATCTCCCTCAGTTTGTGTGCTTGTGAAGGACAGTTGGCATTACGTTGTTGGCCCTCACTGTGTTTATTGACTCACAGTTTTACCAGTCTGCAACCACATTTCAAATTTGGAAAGAGTTATTTAGTTGACAGACCTTCGTATGGTGTCCCGCACCGCCCCACCCACTGACTTTGCGATTAAATAATCGTGCAGAGGCAGAATTATTCAACTCTGGCATTTTGCACTTATGGTCCCCACCGCCCCACATGGCAGGAGTTCACGGCTGGGGGCTGTTATGTGTGGGTGTGTGCAGGGTGGGTGGGCACTTGTCTGCTTGGGTACTTCTGAGTACTCTGTTATTATTTGATGGCACCCAGTGAGCATTTTATCCATTATTCATGCCATGCTGAAGGGGCAACTTTGGGCCAAGGCTCTGGCAAAAGCAAGCCTGAACCCTTCATTATGTCTACAGGCCAGTGTGCGTGCACGTGTTCGGACGTGTTAATGTGTATTTGTGAGAAAGGCTGTGTCTGTGCGTGTTTCACTCCATAAGAGACTCATTTCCTGATACAGCCAGTACCAAACTGGTCACAGTGACACTAGCAGAAAATCACAGTGCAAGAGAGCAGCTGGGAAAATGGTATGTGTGTATGAGCGCGAGTGTGTGTGTGCTGGAGGCCAGAGCTGGATTTGATTCAGTCAATGAAGAGGGATTTGAATGTGCACTGACTGCCTTGATCCCTCAGAGGCCTCAGCTGTCTCCCAACAGTGCCATGAAAACATTGGCATGATAGCCAGAGTATATTTTAATGTGTGGACATGGTGACGCTGACTTTATCTTAGAGACAAACACAGCGTCTGTGTACTTGTAGGACTATCTCAGCATGGCACAATGCTTCTGTGAAATCATTATAAAGGCCAAATGACATTGCTCGACTTAAAAAGCACAGACGCTGCAAACATTCCCCCATCTTAATGAGCAATCTAATCTGCTAATGAGTCTTATTTTCGTTTGAACACATCCAATAACATGGCACCCAAAATGCACATCCTCACTGTTCCAAATCAACATATTTCAATCATACATTATGCATTCATGGGCTTCCAGCGAGAAAAAAGAAAGAAAAAAAAAAGGTGTGATGTGAATATAACTGGGTTGCTTTGCGTAACCTCAAGGGAATATGGCACAACTTAAATCTTAACAATGTAATTTCGATTCCTCTGCCGGAAACGTTAATGCCTTTGACTATGGATTACCTGTACTCATGGGACAGTGTGAGTTCTGGGACGGATAAGCATACAATATTACTTAAAAGATAACCTGCTGTTGCCTATGTCTGTTCTCTCCACTGAGTTGCATTGCGTGTCCTTTCTTGAAGAGATGAAAAGTCTGGAACATTAATTGGATCAATTAAAAACGCTTGATGTGATATTCGTTGCAGATTCTGATGAAACACAATGTTACTACCAGACCTTGAATTTACACTGTTGCCCTTGCTATTCAATATAATTAATGTGATTAGTGGTTATTTCCCTCATAGAGATAAAAGACTTTATGTATACATCCCTAAGTAGCGCTTGTGAAGAGACGAATAAGGAAGAAGAGGGGGAAAGAAATCAATAAGAAAATTAGCCATTATTTGGGGGGCGGATTGGGGAATGGTGTTCAAATAAAGCAACACTCTGTAAAAGATAAAGGTGATCATTTAGAACCTTGGGGAGCTTTAGTTCCATGAGTGGAATTCTTTTTTTTAAGACCATGAACAGTACTTTGAATTATGTATTGATTTCAAGATCAGGACCATGGAGAGAACCACCAATGCCGCCCCAATGTGTTTTACTGTCATGATTTAAATTCATGGCCACATACACTTGTATCGAGTGTATGTAGTGAATCATGGAGAGTGTCTATACATGTGTAATTTGTTAATGCTTAATTTTAGTCTGTTGGCAGTTTTATTAAAATGTTTTCTTGTTAACTGTTAATTTTTTATTTATAATTATGGACAGTGTTTTTATTATGTGTCTAATGACTTACATGCTACTTTTAAATGGGATGTGTCACTGACTGTAATCATTTGAATCCTGGATAATGGACTGATTACGTATACGTTTCATTTTAAAATTCAGGACCATGGATGTGTAGATTTCAGCTCCAACATGAAATGCTTGCAAAAAATATAAACGCATCTAAAAAGCATTTTTTTTGCAGCATATGCAAATGCTCTTTGTCACAAACAGTAACTCACATACATACCTGAGGTCACACACATACACATAACCAGGTTTTGTATATGTCAGCAAAAAAGTGGAAAGGAAACAGAAATAACTGACTCACTGGAAACATATGTTTGTAACAGCCTGCTAAGCACCATCTAACAGTAACACGTGCACACACTAAAACACAGCATTGACTAACGCAGGCACGTACGGAGAGCCATTTAAACAAATCTGTCTGCTTAAATAAAGAGCAGCAGTATGTGAAGGCAATATGGTACCACTCAATTAAAGGTCCAATAAGATATCTACTGAATTTAAGGTAACATATTATAAACCTTTTCAGCAAATGTATTTAAGTCTCAGAGCTCCCCAAAACGTTGTCTGTGAAGTTTCTGTCTAAAAATCCACTCCAACATTGTATTTTATTATGCTTATGAACCTCTCTATTTCAGCCCCGCTCAGGACAGGTTGTCTCTGTGTCTGTAGCTTTAAATGTAAACGAGCTGGGTCTGACCACGCCTCTCTCTGACAGTAGATGTGGCTTGAGCTTTCTTGCAGCATGCACAATTGTTGATGGAGAAGTCTCCAAGGGCAGAACAAATAGCTGTGGTAGTGTCACCCACCTGGGGGAGGAGTTACTGCTCTTTGTGATGTCACAAATGGGAAATCTAAAAATAAAAAAAAAAGAGTAAAGTGCATTTAGCATAATATGCTACCTTTATATCACGAAGTTACCTTACACTTTGATCAGACATTAAGGACTATTAAGGGCTTCTTTGTTAAGAGCGCAGGCGCCCATATATTCTCCTTCAGCTTTAGTGTGCGCAACATGGAAACCTTCGCTCACGTCAACTCTAGGGAAAAGGGCAGGGGATGACGGCTCCCTTCAATGTTTTGAATTTGGACTGCAGTAAGCTTTTTAAACACCAGGTGCCAGAGTGACACATTGGTTATTGGAGAAAACTGTACCTGAACCTGTCATAGCAATCATCTTTCATGTTCAGAGATTGAAGAACAAATGAAACTTTTCTTATTAGAATTAATTTACAGCTCTTTTTTGGCATTAATGTTATATTATCAGCTCTGTAAAATTGGTGATTAATTGTAATCTTGTCACAGAACAGAAAGGCATTTGTCTGACATTGCAACATCTTACTAGTACTTTATGAACGTTGCTACATTTGCTTCAGCTCCATCTGTTTACATACCACTGGGGGGTGTTGATGGTGCGTGTGTGTGTGTGTGTGTGTGTGTGTGTGTGTGTGGGGTAGTTTCTGTTTTTTGCTTTGGATCTTACAACGAGCTCATCTGGTGGCAATGTGTCAGTGCCATTGACCCCTGTGTTCCCCATCTGCTTGGAACACACACTCAGCCAGCAGTGACAGCTGTTCAATCAGGGGACCATCACACACTGCAGACACACAAACATACCAACACACACACAAAAAGTATGAAGCAGAATCAAATCACCAGCTCCAATCGGCATTCTTACACACACTCAAACACGCGCGAAAAATTTGCACACAGAGCGTGAAAATGGATCCACAACTCTCACAAGCTTTACATATTTTAATCACATTCCAGTGTCACTTACACAGACTGTAAGATTAGAGTCAAGACAGATGTGTTTAATTCAAACTGAAGAATCAGTGCATACCATCTTTTATTTCCCAGGACAAGGCGAGAAAAATCTGCTTGTTATATGCTGTAAAATACACTGCACAGATAAAGCAGCTCAGGCCAGAGAGCAAACCTAATCATGGTCGTCTTTTTAATCTATTATTGAGCAGAGAAGGGAAACGGCTGCTAAGAGAGGGAGAAGGTGGGCGGCTACAAAAAAGATAGGTAAAGGCAACTATCATAACCACGCTCATTTTCAACTGAAAAGTTAAATCTGTGTGTCATGTCGGGCATTGAATTATTGAAGTGCAAGCTTTGTGCACTGAAGCATATCGGTCCCGCATGGGGCACTTGGGCCTCCTGAAAGAGGATAGTCTTTCTAGCTCTCTCTCCCTCTAAACACACACACACACACACACACACACGCTCATTTCCCCCCACGGCATCAACAGCACAATGTCTTACCCACTTTGAAGATTTAGTTGTTCAGTTGTTGCATGGGTTTATGTCAAAGAGTGTGTATGTTTTTCTACTTAAAAATCCTTATTTGGGGGGGGGGGGGGGGGGCGCTGGTGGCACAGTGGCACTGCACGCGTCCCCATGCATCGATGCCACAATCCTCGTGCAGGCGACCCGGGCTCAAGTCCGACCCGTGGCAACCTTACTGCGTGTCTATCCCAACTCTCTCTCTCCCCACCTTCCGATCCATCCACTGTCCTATACAATAAAGCCTAAAAGGCCAAAGATAAACCTTTGAAAAAAAAATATAAAATCTTACCTGGATGGTCCATGTTTCAAAGCAACATCTCCTAATCTGCAGCTAAGGACAATGGGAACACTGCACAATCATTTGCTACAATGGAGAGTTAAGCGCACTCCAAAAATTTAAATTTTTAAATTTAAAATTTACAACGAATAGAAAGACAAGCGTTACCTAACTTGCTCTGATCAGGTCGGTAAAGTTGGCGGGTTCACTTGTAGCCTTTCCTGAATGTCATTCCTCACTTTCTCTCCTCTGTTTCCTCCTCTCGCCCATGTCCTAGCAAATAAAGACAAAAAAACAAACAAAATAAATCTTTGAAAAAAAAATAGCAATAAAGTGTTTGTACCTCACACCTCTGCTGTAACAAAAAAAAATCATTAGATTATTCAGCCTATACAATGCTTTCACTTGTTGCTCTGAGAAGGATATTCTTCTAAAGTTTGAGAAAAGGCTTCTGTTATGAACTCAGAGATGAACATTGATCATCAGGTAACACTATAAGCCAGCATTACGGTATATGTCAGTGTATTTTCTCAGAATAAAAAGACAAATTTGAACCCAAGGCACGACTCAAAGACAGGCGAGATAAAAGTCCATCTCTACTTTGATCAAGAAGAAAGGCAAAGGTCAAAATCAGGTAGACAGATCAGGCAAACACATCCAATAAGGGGTGAGGCAGAGAATCCTCAAACAGTGGGTCATGTAGAGGGTCATCCAGGCAGGAAAGAAAGAATAACATGGACTGACTAGCAGGATATGTAATTATTCAATGAGTAAGTATGAATGTTAAATCACGAGCTAAAGTTGTGAAAGTAGGATTCAGCCATTGTTGAACCGGAACAGTTTGACTTGAGCGAAATTCAAAGACAGTTCCACTTCTGTCATGTCTCACATCCCGTTTTTAAGTCTGAAGGCCCCTATGAACAAGGGATAATCATGTCCTTAGGTTTTGTGATGAATCAGATTGAACATGTGAAGTGAACAACAGGAAGTTATATCATCACATGTTATGGATGATACTTTCACATACCACACAGTAATGAACAGCTAATAAAAACTCTGCAAAAACTTCAAACAAACAAGGAACTCAAAAAAAGACACGAAAACACAAACAAAAAACAGCTCAGAATTACTTCTATAAAAGTATTATTTTGTCTTTTACTCAGGGTAACAGGTGATTGTGTTACTGCATGGCAACACAGGCAATAGCAGTAGCTTAAGTCTGTAGGGACTTTGTTTGGAACCGGAGGGTCCCCGGTTCAAGTCCTGATGCGGACCAGAACCTGGACCTGGAAATTAGTCCTGTGGCAGGAAAGATGCAAATTAACTTTCTGAGCACTGACAAGGGGTTCTTAAGCAAGGTGGCGTACCCCCAACGACACTCACTGCTTTCATGTGCAGCCCCTCACTATGACGTCTCTCCATTGGTCTATAGGACCCTGTTTATACATGTGTGTGTATTTCAGCCTTTGTTTGTGGGGCATGATTTAACAACAGAGAGTAAAAATAACGTCCCCTCGCTGGTAGAAAAAACAACAACAGTTAAGTGAGAAGAGTAGTGTGTAGCAAGCACATCTACTTTTTCCCCGTTATATTTTTAAAAAAAGAAAAAAATTTATACTAACAAATGACAATAATCACCGTGGCAACACATTCCATGTAAATAAAAAAATATATATCTTTCAGTAAAGAACATCAACTTACAAGTGCAAACATCAGAGTTTTATTCTCTGTAATGAATTTAAGTACAACACTGGCTCTATGTCGTTTATAACGAGGCAAGACAAGATGTTCATCTGACTATTTAAAAAAAAAACAACAACAGTGACCCATGGCCTTAATCATGACCAACACACATTCAAGAATAGTCCATTAATGACACAATTCTGATAACATTGTACCTTACAGCCAAATCAAGCAGATCAATTAGGCGAAGTGTTATGATTCACAAACGCTCACAGGCATGTTTCTTTTGCTTCAGATAGAGGATCAAAGTTTCTCTGTTGGTTCAGTAATCCTTACCGAGTGATAGCATTAATCTAACATCAAGTCATTGAGTCTCTTTTAACCAAATCACTCATCATATTAAAGTCAACTGGCAAGCCTATTACTAGTTGAACACAGATTGTCCCTTTCAGTGTGTCTCATCACTCCCATCCATCACTGCATGGGTGTCTCTCTCAGATCTGTGACCTACAGATACCAGGAGAATTTGCACAGTGCTTATTTGATGCCACCTGCCAAGAGCCATGTAAGAGCCCTTGCCAAGGCAGAGTGCCACTTTTCAGCACATGCCAGTGACATGTATCTCCACAATCACACAAACAAGGGGATGGTCAACACAGTGCAGAGCATATTTGTGAAGCAGGAGAGTCACTGGCATATTTCAAGTGTTATGAGGAGATAATGAATTATGCATTTTTATTTTTTTTCTGTTGCAGACAGAGACTGTTTGGTCATGCGTTATATCACCCTGAATCATCATCAGCCACTCTGGCTCTAGTGTATAAGGTTGGCAGTCTTTCAAATATGTAGGCAGCAATATATTTACATGTCAACACATCATAATGAGACACATAATTATTCAGTGCAGTGAATGTATCACTTGTGCAAGATTTTATCTTACTGAGAATTTAGAATGAGAATAAAGCACATTATTAATTAAGCAGCAGTAGATACAAGCACAACACAGAAACAACTCTTCGATATAATGTTGGTTTTCCATTTTGGAATTATGCAAGAATTATGTCAGGTACACACAATGTGACATGTGTCAGCTAGAGTCCATGGTTATGGTTATAACCACCATGGCTCACCATTATCCCGTACGCACTGTGCATACATTTCATAACAAGTGTAATTTATCTTTAATAACTAAACTAAATATGGCAGATGCTGTGTTTAATGGTTTCCTTTATTTTCTCTTTTTTGTTATTGAGTTTTAGTCTGTGGCTCACTTCACTCACTGCCATCATGATGCAAGAACATTTGACGGCATGTGCTTGGTGCCACGTAACTAGTAACAGTAACGGTCAATTGTTACTTGGTGAAATCACCAAGTAAATCCATCCATCCATCCATCCATTTTCTGCCGCTTATCCGGGGCCGGGTCGCGGGGGCAGCAGTCTAAGCAGAGACACCCAGACTTCCCTCACCCCAGACACCTCCTCCAGCTCTTCCGGTGGGACCCCGAGGCGTTCCCAAGCCAGCCGAGAGACATAGTCTCTCCAGCGTGTCCTGGGTCTACCCCAAGGCCTCCTCCCGGAGGGACATGCCCGGAACACCTCCCTAGGGAGGCGTCCAGGGGGCATCCGGACAAGATGCCCGAACCTCCTCTTGATGTGAAGGAGTAACGGCTCTACTCCGAGCTCCTCCCTGGTGACCAAGCTCCTCACCCTATCTCTAAGGGTGCGCCCAGCCACCCTACGGAGGAAGCCCATTTCGGCCGCTTGTATCCGAAATCTCGTTCTTTCGGTCATGACCCAGAGCTCATGACCATAGGTGAGGGTAGGAACGAAGATCGACCGGTAAATCGAGAGCTTCGCCTTTCGGCTTTGCTCCTTCTTCACCACGACGGACCGATACAGCGACCGCATGACTGCAGATGCTGCACCGATCCGTCTGTCGATCTCACGCTCCATCTTCCCCCCACTCGTGAACAAGACCCCGAGATACTTAAACTCCTCCACCTGGGGCAAGGACTCCCCACCGACCCGAAGAGGGCAAACCACCTTTTTCCGGTCGAGAACCATGGCCTCAGATTTAGAGGTGCTGATCCTCATCCCAGCCACCTCACACTCGGTAGCGAACCGCCCCAGTGCACGCTGGAGGTCCGGGTTCGATGGAGCCAACAAGACCACATCATCTGCAAAAAGCAGAGACGAGATCCTGTGGTCCCCAAACCGGACCCCCTCCGGCCCCTGGCTTCGCCTAGAAATTCTGTCCATAAAAGTAATGAACAGAACTGGTGACAAAGGGCAGCCCTGCCGGAGGCCAACGCACACCGGGAACAGGTCCGACTTACTGCCGGCAATGCGAACCATACTCCTGCTCCGGTCGTACAAGGACCGGACCACCCTTAGCAAAGGGCCCCGAACCCCATTCTCCCGGAGCACCCCCCACAGGGCGCCGCGAGGGACACGGTCGAATGCCTTCTCCAGATCCACAAAGCACATGTGGACTGGTTGGGCAAACTCCCATGAACCCTCAAGCACCCGCTGGAGAGTGTAGAGCTGGTCCAGTGTTCCACGGCCAGGACGAAAACCGCATTGTTCCTCTTGAATCCGAGGTTCGACAAACAGCCGGATATTCCTCTCCAGTACTACCGAGTGTCCGAGACACACGGCCGAAGGTCAGATGACACGACCACAAAGTCTATCATCGACCTTCGGCCTAGGGAGTCCTGGTGCCACGTGCACTTATGGACATCCCTGTGCTCGAACATGGTGTTTGTTATGGACAAGTGAACTCCAACACCTGGCGGCTGAGCTGTGGGGCTATGAGCAAGCCCACACCAGCCCGCTGCCTCTCTCTCTCGGGCAACTCCAGAGAATCCAGCGAGAGTCCAGCCCCTCTCGAGGAGCTGGGTTCCAGAGCCCAAGCAGTGCGTGGAGGTGAGCCTGACTATATCTAGCCGGTACCTCTCAACCTCCTGCACAAGCTCAGGCTCCTTCCCCCCCAGTGAAGTGACGTTCCACGTCCCAAACACCAGAAGCTGCGTCTGGGGATCGGGTTGCCGAGGCCCCCGCTGTCGACTGCCGCCCGATCCACATTGCACCCGACCCCTACGGCTTCCTCTGCGGGTGGTGAGTCCACAGGAGGACGGGCCCGCGTCATCCTTTCAGGCTGAGCCCGGCCGGGCCCCACGGGCAAAAGCCCGGCCACCAGGCGCTCTCCTGCGGGCCCCAACCCCAGGCCTGGCTCCAGGGTGGGGCCCCGGCTCCGCCATGCCGGGCGACGTCACGGTCCTTGATCTTATTTCCATCATAGGAGTTTTGTGAACTGCTTTTGGTCATTTTTTGGCGCTGGCGAAGTGAGTTATGTTGAATTCATTGTGTGTTTTAGGAATTATTTTGGTAGCATAGAAATGGGCAAACACAAAGAACTGACCATTTCTCAGGCTTTTGAAAATAAAGAGCAACTTTGCAGACTCATGTGGAGTGTAATACTAGTGCCAGAGTCTGATAATGTTAGCACAGCTAGCATTTGTGGTGCACAACAGAACTAAACTGCCATCTAGTCCATGATGAAGTCCAGAAGCGATCTAAGATTGTAGATATCTCTATCAGTGCCTGTGTTACAATCTGAGAAGAGGTACATATTTCCCCTCCACAACAGCAAACATCCAAGGCATGTGCTACCTCAGCACCATCGGCTTCAAAACGGCCGATGAGCTGAAGAGCTCATCAGACTATGTCAAATTAGATGTAGGAAGCTAGATTCAAGCTGAATAGCAACTTTGATATCGCTGCATAGTATTTTCTTTCAATATAGGGCACTGTGCCAGGCTACTTGTGGTGTTGTGTAGACAGCGTAAGTGCGCTGGCTCTATCGCTGACTCTCTCTCTCATCTTGTTCGCTCAGTCATAGTGATTGTGTATGTTTGTGTTGCTCCCTATGAGCACTGGAATGATTCTGGCAAATGGTTCTTGTTAAGAAATCAACTACGAAAAAAATGGGGTGAAAAAAACAAATGTAAAGGCAAAAAAAAAATTCTAAATATAGAATTGAGTCCTTTTGAAAAATGTCTTTGCTTTTAATGTTCTCGAAGATTCGGAATTTCCTCATGGTGTATTAACGTGCCGACATTTGTCAACATACAAACTGTTGTTATAATGCTGTATATATGTAGTAGAGTTTAGACTCATTATACCTTTTAGAATCCTTTTTTTCATAAATTACTTAAGGCGACACGGTACGATTTTAAAATTGTGGGCCGATTTCCAAAACTTTAGAGACCACACACGGCGATAAATAATCGGAGGTTTTACAGTTTCGGTCGCACAGTGTGTGGTGTGCTGTCACACGGCAACATCAACACACCACACACGAACCAATTTCACTCGTGAACGTCCCCCGATCAGACAGGAAATCTCGCAAAACCTCTCGAGATCAAACGTGATTCCAGAGTCAACAAACGAGCGAAGAGGATGCAATGGCGATTGTTTGTGCTGTGTTTTATCTGAAAAAAAAAAAAAACACACGTTTTAAAAAGAGGCATCGGTCAGAGTGGAGATTGCGGGAGCATGAGCTGTACTTGCTACATGATGATATGGAGGTGAGTAGTTGTTGTTTTGCTGCCGGTGTTTCCTCGCCACTACATCACCTCACTTTCTTATTGGCTACACGTCACAGTCAACAAGCTCATGCAGGTTTTCCCCTCGGGGGGGAACACCACACATTATGGGAAATCGGACCAAAACAATCCAACATGTTGAATCCCCGATTTGAGATCGGAGCGGTCCCGACATTCTTCCGACCAGAGGAGAGCAGTCTTAACACACCACACATGGCAGGATGATCTTATAAGATCATCTTATAAGATGATTTTATGACGTCCTTAAGATTATCGGAAGAGGAGAATCGGGGCCAAAATTATCCTGCCGTGTGAACCAGGCTTAAATTCTGAATAAAATCTGTCCTGATTTTGGTACTTGATAAATGGACATGGCACCACCAATCTGCCCAAAACTACGAGTGCTTCATCCCACTCTAAACTTATTGAGGTTCATGGAAGTCAGGGCATCATCAAGCCAGTGAAACGTTTCACTTATTATATGATGTACGCCTATCAAATCCAGCCTCACCAGCTGGTGACACACACACACACACACACACACACACACACACACACACACACACACACACACACACACACACACACACACACACACACACACACACACACACACACACACACACACACACACACACACACACACACACACACACACACACGTCAAAGACCACCAGTGTGAGGAGGTTTTATCAACTACCAACACTGATATTAGCACTAAATACTCGAGAATCAGTTAAGAGTTATTGTGTGCGTGTAACGTTGAAATTGCCTCACATATTAAGGGCGGCTGTGGATCAGTGGGTAGAGTCATCATCTCTCAAGACCGGAAGGTCGAGGGTTCGATCCCCTCCTGCGAGCAACATGTCCGATGTGTCCTTGGGCAAGACCCTTGACCCTGAATAGCTCCCCCTGCTCTGTCAGGGTGTATGCAGTTCGCTGCACCTGTTGTCAAACGCTTGGTGCGCTAATTGCCCCACGGGGATAAATACAGTTTCAAAAGGAAAAAAAAAAAAGAATATATACACTATGGTTCCTCTGCATACATATGCCAGAGCTGGTTAAAGGGAAGAAGGAAGTTGAAAATTCCACAGTCCAGCAATGCATCCCTCTGCAATTTACACTCTGTGCAAAATGTGTCCGTCCTTTCAGACAAAGTAAAAACATGAATCCTTCATGCTCATCCACACTGTTGCACTTTGTTCTCTGTCTTTACTTTTTTGCACTTCCACTCAATCCCACAGGAGCATTGAATGGAAGAAGAGAGGAATGAGAGACTTTTCCAGTGAAATATGAATTAATACCTTCTTCTCTGTAAATATTTAACACCACTTAAACCTACAGCTCCCCACTGGGCCCCAGCACGGAAATGTCTGGAGACCATGGGAATGGAGGGAAACTAAGAGGAGAACTGGCACGGATTAAGCCCAGATTCAATTAAGTTATCACGCTAGCTCTGCGGTGTCCGGGGAAATCATTTTGAGTGAATAAACACATCATGCTGTCTGTCTCCATGCGCTGCTTGGTAAATAATGTGCAATATATATATATATATATATATATATATATATATATATATGAATGATAGAGAGAGAGAGGTAGAGAGAGTAAGAAAAGAAGAAGTGTAGTAAGTAAAAAAGCACTTTGGAAACCTCCCCAGGTGGGCGCCTCAGAAATAACTGGGCTGTGATGTGTGATTTGAAGATGGAAGAAGGTCAGGGCCTCCATCTTCATTCCTCATTACTTGGTAATGCTAATTGGATTTGAAGAGTTAAATCAGATTTTATGCTGCCGATTTTTTTATTGCAATGTGTTTGACACAGCTTCCACACCTATTTGTATGAGCACAAGCCATCACATTATTATTACATTGGAGAGAGCCATGATGACCAGTTAAACACTAAAAAACATGCACCATATCTATAAAAGGCTGCGAAGACATGATTAATAGGATAAAAGGTAACTCTGAATCCCTTGTGAGAGGGAGTATAAAGACTATGTCTTTCTCTATGCAGTCTGTGAGCCCTGTGACTGATTGACAACCAGTCCTGAGTGTACCCTGACTCTCCCCCAATGACAGCTGGGATTGGCTCCAGCCCCTGGTGACCATGGGTGGGTCCCAAGTGTCTTATTTGCAGTCTCCTAGGTCCTCTGCCGAACCGGAAGTAGTTCCAAAGCCACCATGTTGAGGATCGTCCCAAAGCTCTTAGAGCAAACGGAGGAGAGAGGAGGCTGATCCGAGGAGCGATAACCGAGGAGACACGAGAGCCAACTTCACGGAAGTCTTTTCACTGACAGACACGCCCCCTTCTCGTATATCACTCATTGATTGGACGCTGCACAGGATCAGACTTCAGTGAAACTTCTCAACATGAGCAGAGTTTAATACGGGAGAAAAGACGGACATTAAAAAGACGCTAAACGGAGACATTTAAACAGATGAAGAACATCAGTGAGTTTGTAAAGAGTCAGTCTGTGATGAGCTGGGATTAAAAAGAGTCTGACGAAGAGGATTCCGTTTTATATTCTCACTTATTTATCTTCTGAACGTTTCATCATTTAGATTCTAATCCTGACACATAAATATATGTGTTTATAAAATACAGAGTTCGTTGTCTAAATACAGGCTAGGTTAAGTCCAAACTGTTTAATAATAATAAATATTTATAGACAATTCAAAATGAAATCTTTTAGTCAGTAGAAACTGTCCTTTTGGTTATGAGCAGACTGCAGGTTGTTCTTCAGATGTTTTATCAGGTAAAGACACTAAACACTGTAACTGTGTGTGTTTGATGAGAAATAATACAGTGTGTGTGTGTGTGTGGACATAAACAGCTGTTTGGCTGATTGACAGCTGAACGTGATCAGCTGATGTCGCGTCATGTGACGCTGTCGAGGAAACAACGTCTCATGTGTCTTAAAGCTGATTTCCTCGGTCCTCTCTCCTCGGCGTCGTTTCCTCCGTGCATCTCTGGTGGGCGGGACTAAGACGCAAGTGGAGGAGACAACTCGGAGGACACTCGGTGCAAATAAGGGACATGAGATTGAGCCCATGAATGGTCAATGACAACTGTTTAGATGTTGAATATTTGGAAAAAGGGATAGAGCCAGTTATACAAGAGCAATCCTGATATATATATATATATATATATATATATATATATATATATATATATATTGAGAAAAAAAACAAAAAAAAAAACGTGTTAAACAAAATGCTATCCGGAGCAATTTGGGTACCAGTTTCTTGCCCAAGAACACTTCCACTTGTCTGGAATATAGGATCAAACCATTAACTTTCCCACTGAAAATGAACTTTATTCATCTTCATGAAACAAAGCTTTAGCACTTAGCCCAGGGGCCAAGGGCCAGAGCTTTTGTATGAAGTCAGTGAGGCTGTAGTCCAACCTGCCCAGGGGACCAATATCTTATCATCCCTCTAGGGTATGGTTGGGTTGCATGTGTGATTGCAAATGGCTGGATCTTTTTAGCCTGAGGATCAGACGACTTCTCCAAAGCAGGACACTATGATCTCATGAGTGACCACAGCATTTACAGTATAATACGTTTATGGAGGGAGAATGGGCATGTTGATTATGTTGTTCCCATCAGCTTTATACTTTTCAGGGCCTTATCCACAAAAGGATTGCGCTGCAGGTGCTAAATCGGTGCAAACTGGCCTTTGGAGCTCTGAGGCCAAGTTTGCCTCATTGGACAATTAATGACTTCACCTGGACTTGAGACAACAGAAAGGGAGAAGGGACTGTGACGGAGGGGCTCCGTCACTGACTGCAGGCGCACAAACCAACACACGCTGACACACGTAAACCGACACACACACCACACTTTTCCCTCTGCCATTGATGCTCCTAATCACGCAATAAACCACATCATCATCATCATCATCATCATCATCCTCCTCCTTCCCGTTATAGCGCGACCAAGGGTGCACACTTGAAAGCTCTATTTTTGGTTTTTCATACATTGATATCAATCCTCAGCGCACTTACCATTTAGGGCGTTAGGTATGCGCTCCACGGTGTCCCGTTCTGTGCCAAACAGAAGCGGCCCATTTCTGCCAGGTAAATAGGCGGACGTAGCGCGCCATTATGATCACATGATGTAATTGATTGTTGAAATGTTTGTTTTTAAATCATCTCCACAGAAAAGTTGCTGTGTTATGAATGAAATATCAATTTAAAAGGGTAAGTTAGTGCTGAGGAATCAACAGGGATGTAAAAGGTTAAAACACGTTCATTTATGAGAAAATGCCTGTTGTTTACAATGTTATGTAAATCATTATGCCCAGTGGGATGGGCTTTTTGTTTACAAAGAAGGCTGCTTGAGACCTTGGGGGCAGTCCACTCCTAGTTACAGAGAAGGTAACAGCTATTGGAGAGAGTTCTTTGTTTGCACAATGCCCATTTTTTTCTTTTTTTGTAAATATTTCTTTTAGATATGTAAATGATATTTTTTTTTCTATTTTTGTTTTTGTTTTTCTCATTTTTGTAAATATTGTGCACTGCACTTGTGGAGGCGGGTGAAAAATAAATCCACCAATCAAACTTTTTTTGGGGTGTTTAAAAAGAGAACTCTGCCACAGGGACAATCAGTACAGAGCTACATACAGCTGTCATACCACCATGGTTCCCACCAAGAGGTGAAACACAGAACACTCACTCTACTGCGCCAAGTTAAAAGTAACATCGTAACCAGGGCGACCAACACATAAAAGTTAAGTGTCACAATCACAAAGGAATGGATCGACACTATAATGTTTTCTGCCACTCACTAACAGCCACAGAAAGATCTACAGTGATCTGCCACTACCACAATCAAATCTAAGTTGTCCTCCAGAGAGAGAGAGAGAGCAGTAATAACTGCCTGGGCTTTGCCATGAACTTTGCATTGAAGCAAAACTGGCCAAGCATCATTTGGCCACTGCTGTGTGGATGTGTTGCATTCAAATGCAGCAAAATAACTGTCAAGTTCATTCTCATGAAAGGAAGGAACTAGAGCTCTGTTCTTACCTGTGTCAAATGAATCTTGAGGTGAGGATGGGACATACCTGCAACCAATGGCTGCAGTCATTGCAGGAGTCAGGTGTGACTGACTTTCAAGCTGAAGCTGATGGTGATGGACAGCTTTGTCAGTCTGACACTCCAGCTTCCCTATCTCCAGCTGAAACTTTTGTTTGCGTGTGCCTGCTCTCAACCTTTATTTAATCCAAGCAAGCCAGACTTTTAGTCTGGGTTCGTTTCAGGAGCATACGAAGTGCTAGAATAGAGGAGGTCATGGTGTGGTAGAATGAAGGGTGTTTTTATCGGCACACTTCGACAATCCTCTAGCTTAACTGCGCAGGTGGCTCTCCTCTTATGTAGGTGACTTCCTGCCCCTTTAACCATGGTGTCAGGCTCAGGCAACCTCACAGCTCAACTCCGCTTGTAACGGCAATACAAACCATCCCAGCTCCACCAACTTACACCAAATTTTCAACAGAAAATTCACTCAACAATCTCATCTTTTAATCAATCCGTAATTTTTTCATTTTTTAAAATCCTGGACAAGCCCCCATTTGTTACGCCCCACCATGGGGCGGCACTATACGAGCCTAACAACAATCCACAAATTAACCCATTAAAACACACTTAACCCCTTAAAAAGTCAGAAGACTAGATTTATTGCTATTACACTACTTGATCACAATTATCAACTGAGAAAGTAATATGAAAAAAGACAATCCCAGTGTGCCTCGCCTCAGGCTATACATTGTCTGTTTATTTCCGTTTCCCTCATGTTTCATGTCTTGTGTTTGTGTTTTACTTTGATACTTACCCTGTGTCTCGTTTCCAGTGTTTCCCGCTCTGTTGATTACCTGATGTGTCTCACCTGTGTCTTGTGAACTCCACCCCACCTTTCATTATAGTGTCTGTGTTCCCTTCACTCTGTTCCAGTTCGTCTTGTTCTTTGTATCAGCGTTCCAGCAGTCTTTTGTCTAGCCTTTCCTGATCTAATCCTGTTAGTTTCTGACCTCGTTTTTGCCTGCCGATTTGGAAGCCGTTGCCTGGATTTTTGGATTTTGTGTACCGACCCTGATTGAATAAACAGACTTCGAAACTACCTGTCGTGTTGAGTTGTGCTTTTGGGTTTTCTGTATCCAGCTGTGACATAAATTAGTGACTTTACCTGGGCAGGGTCCAACAGAAAGGGAGAAGGGACAAACAGTACAGGGCAACATATAGCTGTAACACCTGGATAAAAAGGGAAATTGCTGACCAAAGAAAAAAAGGAAGAAGTCCAAAAACAGGACTATACTGTTGGGGGGTATTCCATTAAATGTAGCTAAAGAAAGCCAGGCTTACCTGAAAAAGTCAGACTGAAACTAACATCATCTCCTAGTATGGCCTCAAGTTCACCAGCATAAGTTGTGCAAATATATTCAGTGCGGTACAACAAGGTTATCAGTAGGATTCTTGTTGGATACCTAACTAGGTAACAGAACTGTATGTGCACATATCGACCCACACACAATGGACATTCACAAAAGATGCAACCAAAGACTCTCAGTTATCCGTAAACTTAAGGACTTCAAGTTTCCCCACACCTTCTGTTAATGTTGTATAAAAGCATCATCCAGCCAATCCTCCTATACTGTTCTCCCTGTTTCATGACAATGCTCACAGTCAAAAACCGGAACATGTTCACTAAAATAACCTCCATAGCAGCTAAAATCATTGGTCTCCCCACTCCCAACCTCACACAGCTAAACACTATGGCCATTACACGCATCGCACAGGCAATAACACAGGACCACACCCACCCACAGCACCATTGCTTCTCCCTGTTACCCTCTGGTCGTCGATACAGATCCGTCAGATACAACAGAGTACGATTTAATAACAGTCTAATCCCCACTGCCATCAACACCCTGAACAATAAGTAATCATAAACGGAAATAGATATTTGTACTTTTTTGCGTTATATGTGTGTTATATGTGTGAGTATGTCTCCCTGCCTGTACTGCTGTGAAAATGAATTTCCCCACGGGGACAATAAAGTAACCAACTAACTAACTAACTAATATGGCACTGTGGCAAGGGAGACATGTCCATAGCAACAACAAGCTCCAATCAAAGAGAATTGCTGTGAAACTAATCTAAAATCATGGGTAGTGTAGTTAAACCATGTTTTTTCTTAAAACAAGCTGGATATAATACCAAAGTTTCTGCTACAGGAGAATATACCATCATTTCACACTTAGGTAGCTTTTGGTAAGTATCATATGTTGATGACATGGATAATAATCAAATCCACTATGAAGAAAATAAATTGGATTTTTGTTTCCACACCAGCTCTGTGGAGAGATTTGGAGCTGTTACGCAACAAATACGCAAGATTGTCTATGAAGTTTTTATTCAGCATATAGTTAGTGCAAATACTTATTTGACAGGGTGCTAAGACGGGGCAGAGTATAGGGAGTATTTCTTTGCCATTCATGGTGCCATTAGGGGACACAATTTTTAGTTGCTGCGACCCAGAGCTATTTGCCTCTATTCTGTCCTATTGTGTTTTCAAAGAGCTATAGATGGATTTTGCTGCTTACAGTAGGATTCCGCTGTCTTCACCCGCTGTGGTTGATGTCCTTTTGCTATTCTGTCCTCACGATTGCGTTTCTGAGCAAGGCTAGACAGATAGCGAACAAAAACTCCAATAAAACCGTTTTCTTGAACAGGGTGGCTTTAGTGATGATCGTTTCTGTAAAATTGAAAAATACAGTACAAATTTGACAATATACTGAACATATAACGCATACACATGAAATTATAATGTAAATAGTTAAATGTATAAAGTACTGTACATCAATAGCTTCAGATGAAAACATTATTTAAACTACTCTTTAAGTCCTTATGAATTGTAACCCTTTGTAGTCACATGTAACATCACGTATAATATTAAAATAACACATTTATCCAGCAGCTAAACAACTCAGGAAAATATGATCACAATAATCACAATGATTCAATGTTAGCTATTTAGCTGTTAGCAAACAGACCTCCATTTTACTGCCATCTGGAGGCTTACTGTTTTCTTCACAAACAGAAATCTTTCTTCATAAAAATACATTAAACAACACATGACTTGCTACTTATGGACATATCAACTCCAAGGCTTAAACGTAAGGAGACAACTGAACTGCATGCACACTATAGGCTGCTCTTCGTGTAAATGAAACTAAACTGAGGGAGAAAATGAAACTTAAGAAAATACAAGCGATACACAAAGTGTCCACCAGGGGGAGCATGGAAAATGCCCGTCAGGCTGGTTACACAGGAAACATAACCTCTGTTGCCAATGTTATGCTTCGTAATTTTGTGTTAGTTTTCTTGGATTTCGTATCATGATGCGGATGGTAACAAAGAGACAGTTGCTACAATACAAGACCCCAAACATCATGGATTTCCCATGACTTGATAGTTAGTGTATAAAACAGATTTAATTCTTGTGAATAATTTGGCATGGTAAAGTTCAATTTTCCCCCTTGAAAGGAACCCAGTGAAACGACAAAAAAGACTATCCTAACTCAAACAGTCAAACACTGACATCAGCCCCCTTGAGGACAAGAAAATATCTTCATAGATGGGAAATACACACACAGTATCACAGCACTGTCCCTTCATGACCCCAGTCTTTAAATCGACCGCTGGAAGGATTTCCTTGAGGGCGAGTGAATCTCTGTAGAGAGACAAAGTAGGAGAAAATGTAAGGGAGCCGTACAGAAAGCAGCTATAGAAGCCATTCTACTAGAGTGGAACTTGAAGAGATCCCATTATCAGAGGCTCAATTTATCTACGTGTCAAAGATCTCTGATACTCTCTCACAATCAATACTCTGTTTTACAGCCTTCCTGCGGTCAAAGAAGCGGAGGTGCTCAGTGTGCGTGTGTGGGTGTGTGCACATAACAGTGTATGCTCATATGCCGGCCTGCGCATTGATGTGCAAGTGTTTGTTGTGCTTCTGAGAGCGCTAGACCTTGTCTTTAATGTATAGCCAATAGTGAGCCTTTAAAATAATGTACAATTTTAAGGATTAGAGATGAAAACTGCGAAACTGCCTACAAGCCTCAGGTTGTCACGAAGAACAACATATTGAAGGGATGTTTTTTTACAGCTCAAGCCTTCTTTGGTATAAACAGGCGCTGTAAAGATTAAAGTCAGTCCCTGGGAGATCAGGAAGGCCTCCAACTGTAGCTTGAAGATTCACTTTTTGATGTTTCAGAAATCGCAGATCTCAAATGGTATTTGCAGGGAAGCTGACATTAAATGCATGAGACGATGAAACCTGAGCTCAGTGTCTGCAAGGTAACAGGCTAGTGCTTCTTTTCCTCTTCTTCTCTCTTTTATGAAGCACATTCAAAGCTGTAGCCGGATTCCATTAAAAAAAAAAATCGTCTTGCTAATGGAAGAGTCTTCAGATTACGATAATGTAAAAGGAGCCACCCTTGGAAGATTACAGAACATTAATTAGGCTTTCTTTCCTCTATTTCATTAAAGATACAGTGTGCAGACTTCTACCGCCGGGCCACTCTGAATTTACATAAACATCCCTGGACCGATCCCCCATCCCCATCCCCTCCCCCCCTTCTCTCCCTCTCGCTCTGTTGTAAACGAGCCTGTGATATTCTAAGAGAGCTCAGAGGCTCCCTCATCGATCAGCTAGGCAGATTATTATCAATCGCTTTTTTTTCCTTTTTTTTTTGCTTTTACAGTGGCTGCGGGGAGTCAGGGGAAGTTTTAAAATGCCTTTCATGCTCCTTCCGACTTCTTTGATGAGTCAGCTGCTAACGACCCCAGCTGAGGACATCGGGCTGAAGAAAACAAAATGTAAATACATCTCATGAAGAAGCGGAGGGTTTGTATGATTTAAAGTCGGGGACAACGAGCGTTTACTGACACAAGAATTCACTGTTGTCATCTTTTCTTTTCCCATTCAGCGTTGTGCAGAGAATAACAGAATACATTTAACTGGAGTGGTGACATGACATATAGCAGTCATTTTTTATTTATTTATTACCCTTAATTTCATTTTATTTCCCAACCCAAGACTGAGCAGTTGATTTACAAAGGGGGTGGGGGGGTTTTGATGTGATTGATGGGAAAAGTAGGGTGTAATACATACTCAATGTAAATACCCTGTTACTGCTGAGGCAAGCAGTCTCTCCGCCTCTATGACTTGTGGTATTTTTCAGCTACTGTTGCCAATGGAGGCTGAGCCAAGCTCCTATCAGCTGGCACAAGATCTTGAAAGTCATCCAAAAGAAAAAAAAGGTGAGCATCCATCCCACATATTGTGTGCGCTTTCACATATACTGCAGACACACACTTCACAGGCACCACTGTCTATACGTGCAATCCCACATCATTCCAAAGCCCCTCATGACAACACCGTTTGAAACTGCACATTTATTGAGATGTAGAAGAAATATCACAAGCCGATTGTTTAGCTGGCTTGCATCCACTTTCATTGAACCGTCTTTGCCAGAGTATAATCTCCAAAAGAGGAAGAGTTTACTGAGGAGTCAATGATACACAGATGCCTTTGGATAAATTATGTGAACTTATTGTCCTGTTTGGGACACAACAAACAAGCTCACAAACACAAAACTTATGTTAACTTTAAAAGGCTGGCAAGCAGTAAGAGACAGTTGGCGGTTTGCCTCAGCTTGATATAACCTTTTTATTGAACTAAATGATGAACAATTCAGAGAACAAGAACTCCTGAGGGGTTAAAAAGAAACAGTCCAGAGACTGAGGAGGAAAGCTTCAAGAGATTTTTGTAAACGTGAATAGCAGCAGCATATCCAAGCTGGCCCGTGTTATGCGAGTGTTGCAGCTTCAGTTTGTTCCTATTCTGCATCTTATCCCATCCTCCCGATATATCTCATTTTTTCTTTTGTAACATAACAATGAGTGTGACACTGTAACTGCTCTTTTATACCAGTAAATAACAAAGATTAAGGCAGGCTACCTGCTTTTTGTATAATGTCTCAAGATACCATTTGCAATGAATTTGGGCTAATCAAGTGAAGACTAATTGATTTGGTAATGCAATGTGAATCGTCCCTCTTTAAAGCATCTCAAACCTAATCATTTACAAAAACATGCTGATTACTTTCTCATTTTTGTTCTGCTTCATGAAGCTCTTCCCCTACATTTGTTTCACTTGAAGATTAATTCTCTGTACTAGTTAACGCATAAAACGTCAAAGAAAAGGAAAGAGGTGTGTGTATGATTGTGTGTGTGCTTGCTCTCAGGTTTGCACATGTGCATGTGTGTCCACATTGCCATCACCACTGGCTGATGTGAGCAGTGTTTTATTAGGTTCATTGCCACTGTGACCCTGGCCTGTCTCTACCAGGAATCACCTGACATGAGTAGAAATATGAGCTGCCTTATTGACCAAATACACACACACAAGCGCACACCCACACCCACACACACGCTAGGCCAGCTAAGCTTGGCAAAGAAGTTTGGATAATACTAATAGCTCAGGGAGTGAGCGGTGGATTTAGGATGGAGAGAACAGGGTATGTGTAAGGTCTGTGATGATGCAGGGACACCAGGGAGTGGAGCAGAGATGGAGGCAAGAAGTAGTGATACAAAGGAAATGGAGAAGTGAGGCACAAAAAAAAAAGTGACCACAGACTTTGGGAGGAAGGGGGTAAGCTAGAAGTTGGGGGGGCTAATTGAGGAAATTAGAGTTTGTGTAAGGGGAAATGAGAAAAAGAAAGTAATGGAAAAAGTGTACAGCACAGATGAAAATTAACATCAGCATTACCTCTGTTAACCAATTTGCAGGATGTGGATTAAATCTGTCTTGTTGCATATCTTTCCGGACATATCGTTATTCATTTAATTTAAGAGTTTCAGTTCAACGCGCCTGTAAAAAAAAAAAAAAAAAGGCTTCACTGCTTTGATTTGGAACCTGTCCGCAGTGTTGGTAGATCAGTTTATGAATACCGATGCTGTGGATTCTAAGAGTTTGTTCGTCAGTTTTAGTTTGTTCTCGAGCCGATCTGAAAAGTTTGTGCCGGAGGAGAATAGCGGGGGATGCAGGGATATAACGGCTGAGTTGAAGAAATTGATGGGAACCAAGTGAAGATGGAGCACTCTAGATAGAAGCTGTTGCTGCTGTGCTTCATTGCAGGTGGCGCTATTTCAACTGCAATTGATCACCTCCAGAACCCCTTGCGATGGAACTGCCAGCCTGCTTTAACTATACTGCACGAGCACAAAGACACACGTACAGAAGCATGTGATGATCTGATGAACACTCACACATGAACACACAGTCACTCACACACACACAGAGTTGCCAAGGTCCTGCTGGGCAGCTGAAGTTAACACTGCAGAGTCACATGTGAGAGGGCTCAGTTGGCGTCGCGCCCAGATCTGACATGCTGCAGCGAGGCTATCACCATCTCTCTTTTCTTTCTCTTTTTCACTCTGTTTGGACGCGTGCCAAGTAAGACAGTTAGCCGACACCACTCCCCTTTGTGTCTCTGATCTCAGCCCTTCACCTAAACGCCACCTCGAGCGTGGGTGAACGCAGGAAGGACTTACTGTACATGACAGAATGGAGGGTTGTAAATGCAGAATGATTGAAGTGTGTGTGATAGAGTGTGTTCTTCTCTTGTTAACTTCTCTATTCACGTTTCAAACTATCAAAGCTACTCATGATGCTTTCAGCTTAAGAGTCTCGGAACAGCAACAATGAATATTAATTAAAGCGCTGTAGCAGTGTTTTTACATGTTTGATCTGTCAGAGTCTATATTACTTTTATGCGTGAGGGAAGTTCACTCTCTTCCGTTAAAGCTAAAGCACAACCCTGACATTGAAAAGGCTTCTTTTCAAAAAAAAAAAAAAAAAAAAAAAAGACAGAATGTTAAATAACATCATTTCATGACTGTGTTGATGGTAAAATTAAGTCGGCATTATATTTTCTCCAAAAATCTATTTGTTGTTTCTGTGAAGGGGCAATGTCACAGTCTGTCAATCAGTTTAATACAGAAAAATAACACATTGGATGAAATGGCTTTATTTCATGCTGTACTTGAGAAAAAAATACTCAGACTTTAAAATGATCTCTCTTGGACACAAAAATAAAAAAGGAACAAACTACAACAGATCACCAGATAATCGAGACAATTTAGGGCCTGAATCCTCCTTCCAACCAATGTCAGCAGAGTTCCCTGATGTTATCTGGTGTTTCCAAAGATTATCTTGCTAGATTTTAAGTTGGGTTAAGGCCCATTCCCGATCTCTTCAGAAGATAATCGGGACCCCCTCGATTTTGATCGAAATCCTGTTGTGTGAGGAGAATGCAGAGGACTTCTGCTGTCTGTTATGTGAAACAGAACAATAGCCAATCAATAAGCAAGCAGGCAGCACAACAAACACAGCCACGGCAACAACAGCAACCATCAAGCATACAGTTAGATGCATGACAGAAATGGAGATCCAACTTGTTGATTTGTGTTCATACATTGTGTCCTGGAAAACATCACAATCAAACTGACATGGAAAAGGAATGGGACCGAAATTGCTACCGTCATGTTTGTTTACTCCTGCGTCTGACGAGAGATTACGAGTTTTGAGAGTCGAGACTCTGGATGTTGCCAAACTAATCTGTTTGGGTATGGAGTGATAAGTTAGTCATCTGATTGCACACCACTGTCATTATTTGTTATCAAGGGGGCGCTGGTATGCTATGCGGTTAATGTGCGCACACCATGTAAGGAGGCTATAGTCCTCCAAGCGGGTATCCATTGTTCTATCTTCAGATCTGTTATTTGTTGTCATGTGTGGGGGCTCGCATTTTCAAAGTTGTTTAAGATTTAAAACATCTTTATGTGTGTACCAGCAATTAGATGTTAAGATACTGTAGTGCTTGTTGCGCTTGTTCCATTTCTTCCTTTGAGCCCTTAATCATTAGTCACATAAGGAAAGATCTAAGAATGTGGATTCTACTACTGAGATTATGAGACACGAGAACTTCATGTCTGATAAATGGTCACCCAAAAAAAATAAAAATAATTCTTCCATGTGACATTTAAGAGTTTGTCGTGCTCCGTAAAGTAAATACCAGAAAAAAAT
>NC_136692.1:19385759-19435759 GCF_947650265.1 Symphodus melops | reverse complement strand
GGTGGTAGTCTTAAACTGTGTCTCTGCCTTTTTTAAGTCACTGCTCCAGCTCTTCATCTTAATGATTAAACACCATTTGACATCCACATGGTAGACAAATAACGTCAGCACTCTCAAATTATTATATAACGCAATCAGCTTCAATAAAGTGTGCAAATTATGTTACGTCATTTCTAGAAAGGAAGGAGTTATTATTTCTCAAAAACCATCAAATGTCACGTTTAATGCCAAATACCACTAACATGTTTTTCTAACACTAATTCGTGCAGTTCGTCGAGTGTCCACTTGAGGCTTGCTCCAGGAGCCTCGGACGGCACATACACACCACAGCCGAAAGAGCCTGTTTTAACAGCAGACATTAACACAACACGTTTACAGCCTGGTACAAAAAACAAAATAGGTCTGATTAGATACTGTCATAGGCACAGACAGTAGGGGGGTGACTGTTTTAAAAAAAAAAAAATTCCATTTGGATGGAACGATACGGGTTAGCCCTGGTTTGGCGTGTAGCTGTCCTGATTAACAGGTGGGGCGATGACACGTTTGTAAAGAGGCTTTAGACCAGCCCCAGCTCCAGCTCTCAGTCAATCCTGAAAGTTTAATGTTGAGACGGCTGCTGCCGATTAGCCACTGTTGCTCCCTGTCGTAACAGATGGGCGCTGCACATGAAAGCCCAAGCAACATCCCCTTGCAGAGACAGACATAGCTAACTTGCGTTTAAAGCTATAGACACAGAAACAGCCTATTCTGAGCAGGGCTGAAATAGAGGGGTTTAATCTCCCCTTATTAAGTATTTGCAGCATATGACGGAGAGATGTGTTCAGAGCATTTTATGTATGTGTAATTTCTTTACACTTATGCTTGTCAGCAACGCTCGTCAAGTGCGATTCCATCGACCATTCAGCTGCAAAATTGGAATGAAAACCCCTTAAAATAAACAATTGCCTTTTGAAAGGTTGTCAAGGTTGTGTTGAGCTGTGGGGTTAGTTTTTACTGCATGCTTATTTCCGATTCTTTTTTTTTTTTTTTTTTTTAGGCGTAAAGGCTTGAAAAGCAACAGGAACCAGTGTAAATGTAGGCTAAGTAAACACAGCTTCAAGATTTTTGACTAAAAAGATAAATGACTGTTTTCTTGTACAAAAGTTTTAGAGCCAGCGCCTGTTGTTATATCACTGCAGAGGTTTAAAGCTGGTGCCATCGGTCATTTGTCCATGAAGTAGTTTATGAACTTAAAGTGATGTCTCCACTGCCTCTGGCTCATATTGAAAAGTTGCATACAAAAAGGACAACACATCACTGTGGAGTTAAGTAAGTGGTTGTGTTGATTAAGAATCTGGTCAAGGAGATCTAAGACCCAATTTTACATTCTCTCGTGGGAGAATATTATCGATATTTTTCAAGCGAGTGGGTATTTCATGGAATTTGATTTATTCTAAGAGGAACCAGATGCAGTATAAAAAGTAAAGTGTGGCACACTATGCATGCCCATTGTTCACAAGTGTAAACAAATGTGTGGTTGTATGAAACAATCTCAACAATGAGCACCTAACACTGCAAAGGTAATGAGCGGTGCCATTTTCTCTGGATGGTTTCAAAGAACATGGTGTTTAAGGACTAGTTCCAGGACTTCTTGTCAGGCCAATTCAGAGTACAAAGTCCTTCACAGCCACTATACTACACATGATACACATTCAAAACTATTCAGAAGACATGAAAGGCCACAGGTTTTTGAAGCGGTCCTAATGAGTAAGTATCACCATAACAAAGCTGAGGAAGGCTGTCACCTCTCAGTGATGTAATGAGGACACATGCTCAGTCTAAAGAACCTTAGTTCCTTTTGCCATAAGTGATTTGGTTGCTCCAAGGCTTTTTTTTATTCTGCCTGTGTGAAGGAGTCCCTGGAATTATATTTAAACTCACTAAAGCTCGTCATATTCACAACCAACAGAGAATTATACTGCACACAACTAATGTGGCAACCTGCCAGTCTGCAAACTTTCTCTGGCAAATTAAGGGATGACAAGTTTACATCCCCACATCTGCTACTGTTGATTTCAATATGGACTCAACTGAAACACGAATGAAAATAGATCCTTAAGAGGCCAGTAAACTCATGCTCTGATGAGGAGAGATAAATATATAAGAGTGTGGTACTTAGTGTCCATCATGTTTGGTTGCAGCTTGGCTTTATTCGTGTACTCATTGATGCAATGAGTCACATTTTTGTGGGAAAAAAAAGCTGAATTTAAACTTTTTTTTCCATTTTAAAGTTTGTTTCTGTGACATTAAACAAAAAGAGGTGGCAATATTATCAGCAGATGAATCTGGTGTGGAAAAAAAAAACAACAGGGAACCTTATGCTTAGCTGTCTGCTTTTTCTTTGGTAACGACTACATCCCCTCATCTGTGAAGGACGTAGCATCGATCAGTTAAACATATTTGATTGAAATATTGGTTTTGCCCCGAGCTAACATTTTACATCAGACCAAAGCACTTGCTGGTTCATGAAGAACATCCTTTAGGAATGATTCAGCTGCTTAACTTTAGGGAGTAAAAAATGGTTGGCTTGAAGTTACAGACTTTGACCCAAATAGTGAAAAATATTTAGACTCCACAAACAGGACTCTCACGTAGGTCCCCACTGCATCCTCCTCGGACCTGTTTACCCGATAGGCAAACTGCAGGGGGTCCAGCAGGGGGGCTGTGATGTCCTTCAGGTGGCTCAACACCAGTCTCTGAAAGGACTCCATGACCACAGATGTCAGGACGACAGGCCTATAGTCAATGAGTCCTGTGATGGTGGGCTTTTTATGGGACTGGAATAAAATTGCATAAAGTAGAATAACAAATGAAGTATCATGGTGGTCACAAGCTGTGCCTAGCTACGTATAGGAGACAACTGCAACATTCTTGGACTTTACAGTATACCTACCTGGCTATAGATACAAATATTGTTACAAAAGTGACATTTGTCTTTATTGGCAGTTGTATCTGTTCAGCATGTTTATGACATGTTTGAAGCCAAGTGTTGGTCTATATCTTCAGTAAAACATATAGCGTTTCCTTCCCTTCGTTGTTCTTTGATTTAGAGCAATGAACAGCCCACTCCACAGTAATACCTTCCTCCCTGTCTTCATTTGACTTCCTTTCATCAATCTTCCAATGTATTTGCAGCCTGCCCCACTAGCAGCACGCCTCTCTGCCTTCATTTGAGCTCTCCTCGCCCCGTATAACTATAAATGATGACCTGTTTGTTGTTTTTCCCCACAACACTTGTCTTTCTTTGAACTGATTCTGAGCACACAGACAATGAATCAGCATCAAAGCTTCACTCTCCCACAACGTGTTGTTTTTTTTTTTTTTCTCCATTTAACGATGTTTTCAACTTTATTTTGGTTGAACTGCACCTTTAAGACAATCAAGTCATGGCTCCAATTGTGTTTTCTCACACTGACTTGCTGCTGGCAGACTTCCTTCCCTTAATATCCATCAAAGGGCCCCAGCAGCCCGCAAGCAACCTGCAGCCAATATGAATGGTGACCAATACAGGGGCATGGTCTGAAATAGTCCACCGTGTATTACAGCCGAGAGAGGGGTATACACTCGCACACAAACGCACGTGCACATTCATATAGTGTGACACAATAAACCAAACAAAGAAATACACAGGTATCAGAGCCCTCAGAGAAGCTAGTGCTCACCCAGCTCATCTCATCCACAGCCACAGGTGGATATAGTGTCTTATAACCACAGGCCCTTACAATAGGAGCATGCCACTGTGTAAAAAAAATGGTTTGTCTTGTAACCTCTCCAGAAGCCCCTTGTATTTTCCAACAATAATTTATCAAAAAAGGAGCCTTGATCCAAAGAGTAAATCCACTGAGAGTGGATGTGTAGAGTTGCTTGTAGTTTATTGCAAATAAATGTTAAAAAAAAAAATGTGTGCTTGCTCATATGACCTCAAAACATGACTTCTGAGCCTGCTGTCTGTTTTTTTTCGGTGTGTATGTGTCTGTGTGTTGAAGGGTGGGGCTGGGAGGGAAGCATGTGTTGCTGTACAGTAGGTCGAGGGGTTCGATCCCCAGCTCCTGCAAGCAATGTGTCCGATGCGTCCTTCGGCAAGACACTTCAGGGGTGTATGAAAGGGATTAGTTACTTCTGATTAGTTACTTCTGATTGATGGTCAATACACACGGCAACCACGGCCATCAGTGTGTGAATGGGTAGGTGTGACATGCAGTGAAGTGCTTTGAGTAGTCAGAAGACGAGAAAAGCGCGATATAAGCTCAAGTCCATTTAGCATCAGCTTGTTGATATTCTGTATCTGACAGCTATGTGTTGGCATGAGCCATATGATTCCATTTTTCCTTCACTTTTTGCCCCTTTAGTGTTCTTTAAGCTGACTCAGGGTCACTTCAATGCAGCTTCTTGGCCGCCCGAGGCCTCTGCAAACTGCTAAGGTAAATTGAGCTATGGCGTCTACATCCATTAAATGTGTGTGTGTGTGTGTGTGTGTGTGTGTGTGTGTGTGTGTGTGTGTGTGTGTGTGTGTGTGTGTGTGTGTGTGTGTGTGTGTGTGTTAGGATGTGGCGTGTATTTATTAGGTGATATTAGACTTCGTGGTTGATGGCCAGAGAGAAGTCAAAAGTCAAATGCACCTTGTTTGAGTTGTGATTGAAAATATCTAGTGATGGAAGGAAAAGAAGGATGGATAATTGAGGAACAAAAACACTGTTTGGTGTGTGTGTGTGTGTGTGTGTGTGTGTTTGGTATGTTGGTGTGTGTACTGTGTGTGTGTTTGAGAGAGTGAACGAGTGACATGAACAAAAGACACCCAATCTCAACTCAGCCATAGGCACTTGATTAAGTGCCCACTTAGCTTTCACTTTGAAAAGTGGACACTTACGCTGGTGTCATGGTTGACTATCCACGAAAATTGAGACAAGGTGGATTTAAATCACCGTTTCAGAAAACTCCCACATTTGCAGCTCTTTCTTAACAAGTGTTGATAAGACTAATTGATAGGTTACAGTGTCAGGGGTGGATAGCCACTGCTTAGCTTTCGGTGGGCCCTTTGGATAGACTTAAAATGCATGCTGCATTATTTTCCAAACAGAGAAGTCATCAGATTAGAAAAGTGGCTAGTTTGAGAGTTAACCAGAGAGAGAAAGAAAGCAATGTCGAGAAAGCAGACTTCAAATACTCAAAGGCGTTTCTCGCTTGTTTCCCCTTTCTTGACTCTAATTTGCTTCAATGAAGAAAAGCCTTTCCTGCTCAAACAAGACCATCAATGTCTCCCTCCCTTTCTCCCTCCTTTAACACTTGATATGGTTCTCTGGCTCCCAATCAAATGCTCACTTCATTAGCCCTCTTCTCGACTCTCATTGGCCCATGGAAGAGGACAGAGACACACACAGGCACTCAGCTGGCGTATACACACTTACACACACATCACACACGCCCAGTCAACTCCAAAACACACACACACACACACACACACACACAGGCAAACACAGAGCACTTCTGACTTTAAATAATGAGAGAGCTGTCACATCAGATCAGTGTCTGTGCCGCGGCATGGCCTGGTGGTCAGCAGGACAGACGGGAGAAACCGCTGGCGGCTGACACCCTCTGGGCTCACAGTGAAGGAAGGGGGGAGCGAGGGAGGGAGGGGAGTATCTGGAAGGAGGGAGAAGGAGACAGCGATGGAGATGGACAGAACTGCGGTCTGCCTTCTCCCTCAGCATCCGAAAGGCTGGAGGGCTAAATGGAGGGGAAAAGGGAATGGAAGGGGGGGGGGGGGGGGGGGGGCTTTAAGAAAGTAGACGAGAGGGATAGATAGATGGACAAAAAAGGTGAAATGAGTACAGACATGATAGAAGCAGTGGAGATGATTCAGTGAGTGGAAGAAGGGGGAAAGTGAAAAGATTCAAATGAAAAATAATAAACTAGGAGATTATAAAAAAAAGATAAGATTGGAAAGGTAGAAGTGATGGAATAGAAAAAGAAATCAGACATTAGAGGAAAGACAGAATGAGGCGGATAGACAAGTTAAAGAGAAGATAGTGGACAGAATGAAAAGACAAAAGCAAGTAATAAAGATAAGATAAAAGCGGTGCGACGAGGCACATATAGAGTGAAGGAAGTGGCAAAAGCTAATATCACCCAAATAATGGCGCAAAGCAATACCCTGAAGACAATGGAAGGGTAACAGATAGAGGAGGCGAACCGAGAGGATTGGAAATCTGGCTGTTTTTCCAGTAAAGGTCAGAAATCATTAATGTCATTGCAGACTAGTGAGGACTCAAATTGATCTCTCGCTCTCTCTCTCTTCCTCCTTTATCTGCCCCCATCTTTCTTTTTCACCTGTTCACCTGCTCATAATAAAAACAAAAGAATAAGTAGGTGAATATGAGTCTGACTTAAATGGATTTTTAATTGTGGGAAATATAAACTCCTGAGATGATCCCCTCTCACAGACCACACCGCTTACTTCTGTCTCGACAAACTTTTAAATGACTCATCACGAGGTCTACTTGTGTTTCTAATTCAAGTAAATAAATTCACTTATATTTCTTAACTGCCTTCAAGAATGCCTGAAGCACAGAGATTTGTATACACCACACTTCTCTGCTTGTCCCTAGCGTAACCCTTTCCCCCACACAGCCTCCAGTTCCTTCCCCCTCCCTTTCCCCTTTCTCCCCATCCCCACCCAGCTAAACCCATCATCTTTATTCAATATGGCCCCTGGTAAGCATTTTAAGTCGGCTTAGTTTGTCAGATAACTTCCATTTTCTGGAGTGTTGACTCCCTCTCTCTCTCTCTCTCTCTCTCGCTCTCTATCTTTCTCTCTTCAATTTTCTTTCTCTTTATCCATTTCCCCACCCCACATTACACAACATTCAACAGGCACAAACAGACAAACGTATAATTGCTTGCTTAAGCTACACTTCATGTCAAATATCAGAATAGTGACATTAATAATCAGCCATGTCAATTTGTCAGGAAAATGAATCTCCAGAAATTCACCAGCGATAGCAATACCTATATCTTAGAACCTAAGATGTAGCAGGTTTCATTCCCAGCAACCCCAGGGGGCCGTGAGACGGGGCCAATAATGGAAATGGAGGACACCGTTTTCTCCAATGAAATCCCAAATAAGCATATTCCCCTGACAGTCTGGATGGGCGCTGAGAGAGAGGTTCTGTAATATTACTATGACTGTGTGCGTACACTTTGTGTGTATGTGAGTGTGTAAACATGTGTGTGATTGACCATGAATACACTCCGGCTCAGGGATGCATAAGGGATCTCCACAGTGATTTGTTTGCTTGGATTAAATGTCAGTTTTGGAAATGTGTTGTTATAACTAAACTCCTGAGACGGAGAGAAAGTGCAAGGAGGACAGACAGATTTACCTAGGAGTCTTTGCGTGTGTGTGTGTGTGTGTGTGTGTGTGTGTGTGTGTGCCTTATTTATCTGAATTATTTTCAGAATGTAAAGACTAGCTACCTCTTTAGTAATAAATTTTCTTTGTTCAGTCTTGCATCCTATAGCCATAACATCGAGTTTAATAAATTGGCCGCATCCATAAGACAAAGCTGACATGACAAGATTAGGTGTGTCTACTCTAAAGCCAAGTGCAGTTGAACATGGAAGTCTCAAGAGTACCATTTTCACGACAACATGTAACACTACTCTAATCATATATATTACCAGACTCACTGCTGTTTATCACAGATCTTTTGACAGCAGCCATGTGGCAAAAACAGACTGCTGAACAGTTTAAACTGTGAGACAGCTGACCAAAATCTCTGACATGCCAAAAATCCATCTTATCGTCCGACAGCCAGATGGCTGATCGTTGAGGCATTAATCAGGCATTTTGCCCCCCCCCCCCCCCCCCCCCCCCCCCTCAAACCCCACATCAAACAACAATAAATCTGGCACAATTTCCCCTCTGTTCTAAAAATAATTAGAGCAACCATGTCCAGTGTCTTCACAGCTTTACCTCTAAATTAGGGTTACTGAGTGACTGATCTGGGGCCAGCCAGAGCCAGCTCAGCTAAGGTTCTTATACTGCTTTTAAAAGAACTCCCTGGACCTATAAAAATGGTGAGGAACAACTGCATTCTGATCTCGTAAAGCAGCATCTCTTCTCTTATATGGAAAGATTTACAACACGCCCTAAGGCAACACCAGGTTACAAATGTGTTCGTCCCCATGGGAAGGACACAATTCACCCTCTGGAAGAACGAAACATGTTGCATGTTTATCCTAGTTGCTTTAAGCTTGGCCACCTTCCAATCCAACCAATGCCAAATCTGTGTCACTCTGTCAAAATGGGGCTGCCAATGAAATCCCAAGGAGATAGTATTCCAGACATTATGTCAGGTGCAATGTTGAGAAACTGAACATGTGCTCCGAATGCCAGTTCTTTCAGAGTGGTGTCATGTCCCAGTTCACAACACATGTCAAAAAAAGAAAGGAAAACTCACAGTTGCAAACCAGACAGTGCAAAGGTGTCGAACAAAGAAAACAAAACCAACAATAAACAAAGAGGATGACGTGTGTTTAACAGTTAATGAGTATGTCTGCTGTTGGGTGACTGGATGGAGTATGGAGCCTGTTGTATTTTGTGAACACAAACTACAAAATTGAACAGCTGAACAAATACACCCTTACCACATGGGCCAAGGAACAGAGGGGAGACAATGAAAGGACACAGGTTGACTGCCAGATCTGAAATTCATCTGGGATAATGTCCAGGTACTCCCATGTGCAGGGAAACCACACCTAACAGCTACTTGCAGAGGTACACCATAGACTATAAAAAAAGGACAATCTTTCAATGATGTCACACGTTGGTGGATCTTGAAGCCCAGCGAAG
Source organism: Symphodus melops (assembly GCF_947650265.1). Taxonomy (NCBI): domain Eukaryota; kingdom Metazoa; phylum Chordata; class Actinopteri; order Labriformes; family Labridae; genus Symphodus; species Symphodus melops. Next base: position 19,426,869 of record NC_136692.1, on the reverse strand, counting down.
GTAAATGCAATGCTTAATGGAAATACTATCTCAACCTTGCTTTCAAATGAGTGACAGACAAGGAGCAGGAGCTGAGGTGTGCCTTTAGCCTCCTGCCAAACAGGTACAACGCACCCTCCTATCAGACAGATGTCACTGGACTTGCGTGGGCTTTAGCAGACTGCCTCATGTGGAGGCTCAAGGAACAGCAGTTTTTTGCACTTCTCGACGGCCTCACCAGAGGTTGCCGCTTGAAGCTAACGCACAAACAAAGAAAACACAAAAGAGCAGGGTCAACCAAACAATAACAATTACCTAAGATTTCACCTACACATCAACAAAATACAATTTAACAGTTTCTTTTTTTCCTTTAATGACCATTTTAAAAAGACCCACTGGCCTTATACATACTGTTTTACTTTCAACCGTATTATCAAAACTGTAAATATTTATGAGAAGAAAAAAAAAGACCTGGCACTGTCACCTAGTATATCCCTGCATCAGCTCTGCAGTGTCTCCCTCTTCACACAGACTTTTATAGAGCAAAACATTAAACAATACCAGGGACTGCTTTAATGAGGGCATGCTGGTACCGAGTATTATAATTAAAAACAATCATGGAAGTCCAGACACTATAACAGATAGCATGTGTAAAGACTTTTAAGATGCCCAAACCCTATTCAAAGACAATCAAACAGCTGAAATGCATCACTCTATTAAAAAAAAAGTATCTAACCAGAGCAACATTTATTTGGCAAAGGCAAAGGCTTGCAGATAGATGTTTAATTGAGGTCTGGCAAAAGGATGAGCCTTGTTTCATTTATTTGCTCAGTGACAGTATTTTTTGCAAGATCCTCTGTAATGGCGCCCTTGCTGTGTCAACAGATTGGCCTCAATCAAATAAATGAGGTGGCTTTGTTTTCAAGCAGTGCTGCTTTCTGTCTGACCACAACCTCATCTCCAGTGTACTAACATATTACTGTTCTGTCCGACCAGTGTGTTCTCCTTTCAAGCTCAAAGTGCAGCAGAATGTTCTGAAATGTATTGTTTTCTAAGAGATGGCACATATCCTGCTGTAAATAGAGAACTAGCTGCTACTCCAGTCCATCTGTAACAAAGTGCACTCTCAAGTTTTATTCCAGCCCCTTATGATTGCAGAGGCTATATCCAAACCATTGGTTACATTGGCAGAAGGCGACTCAGGAAACAGTCTTTGTTGCCTGTGGCGCATTGGGTGAAGTTTCTGCTGCTGTACCAACAATGAAGACCTCTCTGCACTCTTAGAGGAATAAGTCTCAACAAAATGTGGAAGGGCTGTTTAACCACCCCAGCAGAACTTAAAGAAGTGAATGAAGGGGTTTCTTTCAACAATAGTTAAACCTCAGAGTTCTTCTCACAGAGTTTACAGGAATAAAAAACCACACTCCTCACAGATTTCACTTACAATTCATACCTCACCCATTTGCATTAAGCTTTGTATCATTAGAAACCTGGTAGTATTTTTGAATCGCGTGCATCTGACCCTCATTTTCCCCTGAGACAGGAAAGCTCTATATTTGTTGTCTGAAAAGGAGCCTCCGATGACGCAAAAATAGTCATCATGAGGCTGTTTTAGTTAGCAGGGGTGAAACTACATCACTCGTTCCTCATGTTTTCGATCCCACTGAAGCTACAGACATCAGACCTCAATCCCAGAATCTAAAAGCATCATCTGCCATCTTGCTAGGAAGCTACGCTAACAGGCTCTGTGGAGAAAGCTGAGAGGAACAGACAATGGCGAATACAGTAGGCTATGTTTCAACTTCATATTGATGAAAGGGATCTTAAAGATCTGCAAATGCAAACAGGAAATGTATAAGGAAAATGTAAAAATTCAAAATAAAAGCATGCAGTAATCTGTTGTGTAAAACAATGGAACAATAAACCAATCAAATACAGCAATTATTTGCAGTTAAAAGCATGATTGTTTGACGGCCCTGCTTCTTTTAATTCAAATTAGTCTGTGCAAGCTGCCACTGACAAGAGCTGCTGACCTGTTTTTCGTTGTTTTTATAGCAATGACAATTAAGTCAATCAATCAATTCTATTCTTACACATGTATAATGACATGTTATTATGTAGTACAAAATAATAACCAAATATCTTACCTTGGTGAGACCAAGTTTTCACTACAGAAGACAATGTCCTTCCTAAGATGAAGCATTTTTCAACTGCCATGTGTTGACAGCTACAGTAAAAAAAAGGCACATCAGAGAATCAACAACAAACCGTCATTGAAAGATTGCATGACAAAGAAAAAAGATTTCAGAAATGATCAACTTAAATCTCAGATATCACTGCTTCTAAATGAGCTTTATATAACAATGTACAAACTCAGATTTATACAGAAATGTCCCAGTTCTCTAGTGTTCCCAATTATTTCTGCTTGGCTTTATCTCTTTTCAGCTGCAGCCGTCCTGCTACACTATGTTGCTCTGATGCACGTTGTAATTGACAAGAAATTGGTAGTCAGACATTCAGACACAGAACTGGATTATAACTATTGCAATTCTTTTTTTTTTAAAAAGTGCATGGCTTTGACCATTCAAACTATACTCGTTGTACTGTGTCATTAACGTATGCTTGCAAGAATAACAGAGCATGGAATGCCATCGAGTCACAGAAGTACAACACATTGTAAAGATATGATAACATTTCAAACTAGAAAAAAAATCTTTTTGCACTTTCAAACCATTCTGAAACATTCCAGTGGGACTTTAAAATGTACTCAATGCTTTTGGTCAATGGTATTGCCTTGAACGTGTTTCACACTTTTCTAGCCTTCTGACAACTCAAAGCCCTTTTAGATAAGATAAGATATCTTTATTGTCATTGTACAGGAACAACAAAACACTATTAGATCAATCCAATATATAGATGTCATTTCAAAGTTTCAAAAAATAACATCAAAAAAGTGTACAAATATACAAACACTATTTACCTCACAGGTCACACCTTCACATTCACACACATGACAGAGGCTGCTTTGTAATGTGGCCATCAGTATTAATTACTTCAATTTTTACAAATTTTCATGCCATCAACAAAGAAGCAGGAGCAACTTCGTGTTAAATGTTTTACCAAGATACAGCAGATATGTTGCTGCAGGAGCTGGGGATTTAACCCCAGACAACCGACTGGAGCCACAGCTGCTCCCCTTTTCTCTGTCACGATTCAATTACCTTTTGTGTAGACTTGAGACAAAGAAAGTTGTGTTCTCATCATTAATTCACTTTGTTTTTGTCGTTATGAATTTAAAAACATGATTTATTGAATGTGGTTGTGCACACTTTTCGGGACTATCAGGCAAGGATTTATTTAAGTAAACAGAACCCTCTATTGTAGAGGAGCCTTAAAAGGGCTTACTCCGGTTAAGACAGAGAGCTATTTATTTGTTAGGGACAGTGCATATTAATGAACAGCTGTAACCATTACAGCTGTAAAAGTCAAGATGCCAGTAATAGCAGAAGTGCTAGTTTCCATCTGTTGTCCTATAGACAGGTAACAGAGAAAGACACATTACAAATAAAATACAAAAACAAAGATACAAGTGACACAAGACAATAATAGCAGGCAAAGGTTGAAAGACTTGGAGTGCTTTTAGCCAAGGTTTGAGGTGTGTTTTGAGGGTTGAGTATGTTTGTGAATTGCATTATATTATGTTGATATTCTGCTTTTGAGAGAAGGGAGGGTTGTGTTAAAACAAATAACTTCAAAGATAGCCACTTGGATTGGATGATCGGTCCACTGAAGCTTTTCTACTGATTAACTTTGGAGGATTACTTTGTGCAGAATGAGGAGGGCAGATTTTGTCCCTAATTATTTCAAAGGAAATATCCTCATATGCTCTTCAAAAATAAAATTTGTTTTTATGTTTTGTACATTTTTGACCCAGCATGCACTGCCCGAGTCCCTGCAGCTCCAGTGGACTTCCGTCCCTGCTTCGTCTATTAATCTCTATTGCAGTCTAACCTCTGTTCATCAAGATAATGCTAATAACATGATGTATTATCACAGTGCTTATTTCCTCTATTCAAAAAAGCCCGATACACACTAGATATGTTCGACCTTGTCTCTCTACTCACAGGCAGCGGTCTGCGAGACGGTGTACTGTAGGAGTCTATCACTGTCCAGCATTTGGGGGGGGGATTAATTAATAGTTTGGCGGGCAGATTTCTTGAAAACCTCCACTTAAAAAAGCGAGTCGTAATCTAGTTTGACGGTCCCATATTATACCCTTTTTGGGGTTCATATATCTCAATTATGTGTCCACTAAATACGTTCACAATTGCTGATGCTTAAAAAAAGTGTCAGTTTTTATGTACTGCTGCTCCATGCAGGCTCTTTCATCTGCCTGTATTTCTAAGGCTCACAATCCCCCACAAAAAGGGTCCCCACGTGTGCCAAGTCTGATCTGATTGTTCAGCTGATCTGCTGTCTCGTAATTGGTCAGTCATTCAGCTTTGTTCCTGGATATGTCCCGCCCCTTTTACCATATTGGGAATGCTACAGTCAGTCTGAGGGGAGCTTGTGCTTCCAACAACGAGTCAATAGGCTTGGATCAGTGCACGTCTTTGTCTTGTGATGTCACAACACAAATTTTCATCGAGGGGGGCAAGGGACCAAGCGTTTCATGTGGGTTTCCGCAGACTTTGAATTTTTACAAGTAGATGAGCCTAAACATGCACAAGACACCTGAAAACACACTAAAGAGCATATAAACCCAGAAAAAGCAGAATATGGGACCTTTAATATTTGTCTCACAGTGGGATACGTGTAGCTACTGGATGTAACTTTAGCTCTATGCGTAGCTATTGAAGATGAGAGAGGCAAAGACCTGGAGGAGCAAATGTAGACCCCACCTGATATCATGACTGTTTATACTGTCTATGTTATATTCAGTCTATGGTTTTACCTTTCATCTCAGACAATGTTCATCTATTTAAGATATCAAGCCATCTTTTTTTTTTCTTTTTGACATAGTGCCCGGACAGTTCATAAACCTTGACTTTAAAAAAATAGAAGATAATGCGCAAGAGAGAAACAGATGAAGATTACAGCGTGAGGAGGTGGAAATGTGTTTTGATAATCATTTAAATGCTAATAGAAATTTAATGTGGAGCTTTTGCAGGCAAAACAACTGCACTGCCAGAATTAACAAGAGATCCTTTAAAGTTCAAATGTAATTTCATTACTTCTGTTCTCATCCTTCATGGTTATTCTTGCAAGATAGCTAATAAAAAAGAAGAAAAAAAAAGAAATCATAAGCTATACCTTTTTCTCCAGTTGTATATCCAAATACAGACACAGATTTAGGAGTTTACTCACTGAACATCAGCACGGCCTCATTCCTGACAGAGTGGAAAGCATGGCTTGACATGTCTTATTTAAATAAAACCCAGCAAAGCATACTATTAAAAACACTGACATAAAAGCAATATAAAGCCAGCAACACCAGGTCCTGTGTGTGTATGACTCAAAGTACTATTAAGGTCTACCTTTACCAACACAAACACTGTCTCGTGGTCTGGAAGGAGAACAGAATCCCGACATCTGAGGCCAGGAAATCGTGTGGGAAAATTGGCCTTATGTTCAGTGTCACACACAAAGCTTATCAGGTGGACAACGACGAACAACAACCTGGGCAGACAAGACAATGAGCAACATCATAATAATCTGCTTTTGGCATGTTCTCAGTTGAAACAGGAGAGAAAAGAGAGATTATTAACAAATACAGTTAAGGTTGAACTGTCAACAGTTTCACTTTGACATCTCAAAGGAAATACCTCCTGCATAGCACCAATATTGTCTCACCCTGCCTATGGAGGTGAAACAGTGAACAGCATGAGTTTTTTTAATGGCTTTCTCCTCCACTCTTACTTTTTTTTTTGACTCCCTTATCATTCCTCGACCCCTTGATCTTGCCTCTCACCTACTCCTTCTTTAGTTACCCGTAAAGAGAGCTCACCAACTATCCTTTATTATGGCCAAACAACCTTCAAAGATGTATTTTGTATCTTCCCAATAACTGCCTTTCTGTGCACCTCTGATTCTCAGTGTTTTCTTTTTATGTTACACCCCCCTTCAGCTCCATCTGTCTAGTCAAACTTTGCCTTTCTTTTTTCTACAAATCCATTTAAATGTCTAACAGACAAAAAGCAAGCACGGACATACACTGCTAGTCTGATCCAGAGACACAGCTGCAGATTTGCCAGAAAGGGATGTACTGTATACCATGTAGAACATTCTTTTATAAACAAGTTTCTAACCAGCCAGATGATGACACCTTTGTTGAAAAGCAGACATTTGAAAAAAGGAAACGTTATAGTGGTATAGGGGGTCAAAGTTAAAATACCTTTTTTGAAGAGTCAATAAGCAATTGCTTTTTTTTTTTTGCTGATTCTATTCGTCTGATTCCACCGATGTCGGATCAATAAAGTTGATCTTACTTATCTTTTTTTACAGTCCATTTTGTGTAATATGGCACTAATTTACATTCTCTTATTATCCTAGTCAGACATGAATCAATGATAACCCACAGCATTGATTTCTGTGTATTATCCATTCATTTATTATGGGGCAATATCAGATTGAAAAACACATCAGGGTTCAGCAGTATCAGAAAAAAAAATAAAACATTTGACTACATGTATAAACTTAGAAACATACCGGCACATGTAAAACCGGTTTTAATTTACTTAGCACCCACTGAGTCTCCATCTTTAGTGTCGCTGCAGTGTGACATTGCACTGCAGGGTGGTTCTGAGCCATTTGAGTGGAGAGATTAGCTTAGCAAGAATGAAGCAGAGGTGGAAGAGGCATTAAACACACGGAGAGATTAATGAATAGTTGGATGTGTTTAATGTTTTAATCAACACTAAATAGTACTATATTGCAAGTAGAAGTAGTATAGTGTATTTGTACTACTGCAGTTTTTATTTTTTCCATCATTGACATGAGTTCATATGGAAAAAAGAATATAATTCTATAAAGTAATTGTGCATTTAACTTTTCCAACTGCAAAAAATGAATACCAAAGTAAGTTAGGCTATACACGTTTTTGGGGTTTGTCTCTTTGTAATACATTTCAATTTAGATTTCTATGTTTTGTGATATGTTTTTTTTCTTTTCTATCTTTACTCAAAAATAAGTTTCCAGCAGGTGCAGCTAATTATACACCAAAGAAATGTAGGTTCGGTATTAGAATTATCTTCTGAAAAGACAGAAAAATAGCATTTAAACAACCTGTGTTCCCCCTTTCTTCTGTTTTTGCCCTTTTCCTATTTCTGTTCATTTCTTTGCTGGCAGATGTATAGTGTCTGGACTCAGCCAAGTCAGCTTAAAACATTAATACAGTCCACAGCACAGGTATTGGTGGAATAATAGCTGACTTTATATTTCCTTTGCACTTTGCAGCATGTTTGAACTTTTTCTGCATTACACAAAAAAGCTGCTGTACAAATGTACTTTTCTTTATTTATTTCTTATCAGTGTGAAACAAAACCAGATGATACAAGGTGTGAGGAGCTTTGACATCACGTTCATCAGATATCGTTTATGAATCACCATCAGCGGTCCTCCTTACATTAAACGTGCACGACATGAAGGCATATCCATCTAAAATATATAGACTTGATTTCTCACACATAGATTTTGTGCATCTGCACAGATAATGTGCACAGTTGTTCAGAAGCGTAAACAAACACAGCAGTGGAAGGCATCTCTCTCTCTCTCTCTCTCTCTCTCTCTCTCTCTCTCTCTCTCTCTCTCTCTCTCTCTCTCTCTCTCTCTCTCTCTCTCTCTCTCTCTCTCTCTCTCTCTCTCTCTCTCTCTCTCTCTCTCTCTCTCTCTCTCTCTCTCTCTCTCTCTCTCAAACCAACAAGCCAAGTGCCTTGTCTGCCTGTCCATCATGCAGGGAGGAAGATGATTGGCCACCCAGGACTACCCCTCATAACAACAGCCTCTGCATGGTAACTGTTACTGTGGAGAGAAAATTACCAAACCCACAAGATACATCCTGCTAAAAATAGCTGCCATCAAAACTCCCTGCTGCTTGTTGCACCCTGTGTGTTTTTGAATCTGTGGGTTGGTGGGTGTGGGTATGTGTATCGGTTTGGGAGACAAACAGAAATATCGAGAGCAGGAGAATAGGGCAATAGATGACAAAATGAATGATTGACTGACAGACCGACTGGCATCCTCAATGGCTGACTGATTGTGTGATTGATTAACTTACCACCTCCTGTCTTCACTAAATAAGCAGCATAAATCATCTCTGCAGCATCAGAAGAAGAAGAAATGCTTTGAAAGGCTCTGCCAGGCCAAATGGGCATTTCTGGCTGTTCAAGACAGATAAAGTTTCTGACACATTACCTCCACCCAATCACATGATGGCAACTCAACATCAAACATTCATAGCCAAAACCCAAGATGGGAGTGTGTAAGAGAGAGAGAGAGAGCCAGGGAACCCAGTGGTCACACTGAAGTGTAGGAGGATGAACTCCTTTGATGTGTTCACATTTACAGATATGACCCAGGGGCCAATATTGTATTTTGGTACCTGCAACCATTTTGAGTTGCATGGTAGAAATGCTCAAATAAAAATGCTGTGGGTGCCTGTGCACAACCATGTGTGTTTGTCTGTGTCCTAACTCCACTGCCTGGCTTCAAGCTTTCTTTTTCTGAAGTTGCTTTCAGTGGCAGATACTGTCGGTATTCTTATTTTGCAAAAGCTGGTTTACTCCTTTAGACAAAAAAAAAAAATCTCTCTCTGAAATCAGAAGACAAACTATACAGTATGTATATGTATGGGAGCGATAGACACACACACACACACACCCACACACCCACACACACACACCCACACACCCACACACACACACCCACACACACACACACACACACACACACACATATGTCAGGTGCACACAGAGGGCACCTATAGGTTTGGTGCCTTGCTCTAGGGAACCTTGGCAGTGCTTCAGTAAACTGGCAGCATCAAGATCAATTTCAGTCCCTACCAGGAGTTGAATAGGCAAACCCCCTCCTGTTCCCAACACAAGTCTCTGTAGACTTTCCTGTTGTGCTATGATCAACATTTTGAGTTGAAAGTGTTTTTTTTTTTTTTTTGCATAGCAGAGCGGCTTTATGAAAATAAACCGAAGGGGACAAATCGACCCAATGTTAAGGGTTTGTGGGATGTGTGGAATGCAAGAATTGCAAAGTGTTACATCAGAACCATGTAAAATATTTGAGAGTTCAAGTTCACAACTTTATTTATTTAATTTTTTTTTTGACAATTTTTGCATCTTAGAGATAAACAGGGCCAAAAAGCAGGCTCAGAAAAATCTACATTTAAATACAACCACATCACAGAGCAAGTGAGTGTCTTGGGGATGTTGTGTGTTTTATTTATTTTCTCTATCTTTGGCCAGCAGTTAGGTCCATGATTGCCCTGCTAGAATGGACTCTTTTACACTCCAAGGGAGCCTTGAGAACTTCATCAACACGCACTGCCAATAAAAATAGGCCTCTTTAAATGAAGTATGTCATACCAACAATTCCCCACTCTACTTTCCCTGAGTGCACACATGGACAAATGAGCACAAACACGTTTTGTCAGCACAATATCAATACGTATTGGCATGCTGCTGTTGTGTCCTGCCATCTTTGCTGTATTTCCCGCTCTCAGAAAAACTGCAGCATGTTCTGCCAGCTGGAAGCCTTAGTGATTATTTAACTGCTCTTGGCTTAGCTTGGCAGTCCGCGATGGGAGGATGAGGGAGGAGAGGAGACGAAAGAGGGAGGAGAAGAGGGGAATTAACAAGGGATGAGGTGCTGTGGAGTACACGTGTGTGTGTGTGTGTGTGTGTGTGTGTGTGTGTGTGTGTGTGTGTGAGCGCGTGCACAGTTTGTCAATGCTCTAAAAGCATTAATGTGTGAAAATTCACTAAGAGCATCCCTGAGCCGATTTTAGAGTGTCAGATCCGCTTCCTGGCCATGTGCATGCAAGTTCTCCTTCAATTGGGAATGCTGTGACAGTGAATCCGGCTATATGGATCAGTCTCTATCATGCAGGATTTTTTTTTTTCCTGCCAGCCTTTTTTTCCCCCAAACTCTCTGGTTTACCCTTCTTAAATGATAATACCATATAATAATTAGTGAGGATACTGTACTGGAGAGACTAGTCGCAGGAACCATGAATGAAACCTCTCAATATGAAAAGAATAGTAACAATTAAATTAGTCCCTAGAAACATATAATCCTTAATATCCAGTTTTGGTGGCTGTATACACTATTGATGTGTCATTGCTTTATCACCATGAAGAACTTTCCAACTGATACTGCAGTGATAGACATGTAGAACTTTTCCTAAAAATGTTGCTGGTGACTATCCAGAGCATTTACTGGGCAGAAACTGGGAAACAAATAAGATCTATGGTCGAGAACTTGAAAACAAAAAAAACAACCAAAAAATGTTGGTTTCTGATAATTTGAAAAATATGAAAAATGTCACATATTTCAGTTTGAAAACTAGTTTAAAATTTCTGTATGAGGTTAATGTATCACTTAATGACAAGCAGTATATATTCAGCTACTACTTCAACATCAGCAGCTTCACCAACAGTTGAAATCTTTTTCGTTCCAAAGGGGGCCAGAAAGAATTAAATATTTAAGGCAAATGGGTAAAATGTCTAGGAAGCCCCTCAGGGGACTGGGGAGGGGAAAAAAAAGATGTGATAGGTGACCAAAAAAAATGATACTTTTGCTTTCTCTTGCAATTCATTCTACCAACAAATGCCCCTACAGTCCCCTGGATGACTGATGCATGGCTTTGGCACTTTCTCCTGTCTGTCATTTGTTTGGTAGTGCTGCTGGTGAATACAGCTTCGATTTAATGTTGAACTGGCTTGTTCTTATACTTAATGAAATCATTGTTTGTGCTGCAGCGGAAATAGTTGGCCCACGGTTCCCTGCTCCCCAGATCAGCCCTGATTAATTCCCTGTGGGTAGGGTGGCTCAGTCTTTTAAAACTTGTAAGTTGAAACATTGTTTTTTATTAATGGCCCTTTTTTCATTTAAGGTTGATTTAACTGCTGCTGTTTTGTACTGTTTTGCCCTTCCTTTTTTGTACTGTTTGCCTCATTTTTGTACACGTTTCCTTTATAGCGTTAGTTAGTTTTGGTTTGGTTTGGTTTAGTAACTCTTAGTGCCACCAACTGGAATTTGCCCATGTTAATTGTGTTTTGGTTGTTTAATTAGTTGTGCTTTTCTTTCAGCCACCGAGCCACCATGTTTAGAGGGTGAGGTCCCTTATACTGGGTCACTTATAAACAGCACTAACATTTGGATTGCTGTGAGATTTGCTGTGCTGTGGTCACACCCCTATACCTTCCACAGCGTAGTCTGCCTCTTCACTAAGTGGCTTAAGCTCAGTTTTGGTTTATTTCTGGTTTGTTAGTTTTTCAAATCCAAACTTTACATTTGACCTTTTTTTAGACCAATTTAGATTCTGTCAAAAAAAACAACAACTACAATTCCCCTTTTTTAGTATTTGCGTTCTTTTGTTTTGCTTTCCCACGGGTTCAGTTCAGCTTACTTTGCATATTTCCTTTTTGATTTATTTAAATAAATTCCTTGAGATTCTTTTGAAATACGTCTCTGCATCTTCAGTTTTCAAACCTGTGCGCCGTTAGTATTTATCTTTTAGAGTAATAAATTGTGTATTACCTTGGGTGCAGGCCCCCAGGTGATGTTTTCAGCTATTTTCTAACATAATTAGTTTCCACCAAACTAAAATCCCCCCCCGCCACATTTTCAAATACAAATCTTTCTTAACATTACAGCCTGTTTTTTTTAAGCTCCTCCTGCTTGAGCTACATGAAAAGCTGTCGGCTGCTCGGATCCGGTTTATATCCTGATCATTAGCAGCTGTGTCATGGTACAAAGAACCTCTATAAGAGACATTTTATTTAACTCCATTTGTTACTGCTCTATTTATTAATGCAAAATATAATCCTCTAATCATGCTGCATTATTATTATTATTTTTTAAATCTGTGTGTGTTTTCTGTAATCGTCTTCATTGGGCATGGGAGGGGAGAGGAAGTCCAAGACATGCCATTAGTTTTAGGGAGAAACACTCTTTTGGTCAAGTACATTCTGGACTGAGCAGAAATCTGAAGTCAACATCTGAAACATCATAAATGAACTACGATTAAACGATAATTGTCAGACCACTCCAAGCACATTACTACATTTAGTCACAATGCCAAACATTCATTTCCATGTGCACACGCTGCTATGGAAACTACTAAGCTGCCAATAAGTATTGCTTTGAATTCTGGGGTAATTTGGGATCAGTGTTTAGATCCAAACGGAAACACTCATATGTAGATTAAACCATCAATCTACTGATTAGAAGAGTTCCCCATTCTACCACAGAGTCACAGCTACATGTGTCTGTTGTTGTTGTTTTTTTTTCTTGGACAAAAGATAACCATTTTGTCCAAATATTTGATATAGAGTTTATGTTCATGGTTCTGCTGGTGCTAAACATAGATTTTGTGTGTCCTCCCATTGGGTCTAGATCTCATATTTTATTATTTTGACATCATAGAATTGATTGAATGCATTGCTTAAGAAATACACTTTTTTTGCCATCGTTGTATTTGTGATTTGAATGAAAATTATTAGGAGCAAAGTTTTGGTACATGATATTTTACAAGTTTCCTTGGTAACAGTTGTAGTTGTACTACCACGGTCTATAGCGAAACCAAGTAAACAATGAAGAAATTCATTGAAAATCTAACTTAAATACATCCTTTAACAATTCTATAATTCACTAGCAGATGCTTTTATCCAAAGTGACGTACATCAGAGAGTAAGTGCAACACAAAAAAAGGATCTGGAAAAAAAGGAAACGTCAGTAATTGCAGACAAACAGCTTTGAGTCCGGTTAGACACAGGTGCTGAAAGGAAGTGCAAAGAGGCAAAGACATTGTTGGCAGTTATTATGAGCTCTAACCAGTATAGAAAACATCTCAAAAGTCATCATTATCAAACAAACCATCGTCATTACAATTATCATTTCGAGATTATCTCCATTTAGGTCGTCAGGATTAGCTGGGTGTTTAGTTTTTTTCTTAAAAGTGCAAAGTAACTCTGCAGATCAAATAGAGTTTGAAAATGTGTTCCATCACTGGGAGGCAAGAGATGAGAAGAGTCTAGTTAGCCTCTTAGGACCCTGTTGTGAAGGTTGGGTCAGATGCCTTTCATTGGCGGAGCGTAGTGGATGGAAGGGAGTGTAGACCTGATTATTGAGTAAGGAGGAGCCGTTTTTGTTGCTGTTTTGTAGGAACAGCAGAGATTTCAATTTGAAGTGAGCACTAACTGTGAGTCAGTGTAAGGAGATGAACAGCGGAGTGACATGTGCTCTTTTGGGTAAGTTGAAAACCAGTCATGCTGCAGCATTTCGTTTCATCTGCAGGGGTTTGATAGGATGGCCTGCCAGAAAACAGTTGCAATTGTCAAATGATATCACGAGAGCCTGTACCAGGAGCTGTGTAGCATGTTCTGACAGGTAGATCTGATCTTCCTGATGTTGTACAGGGCAACATGAACGGGCAATTGAGGCCACTTCAACCTTAAATGTAAGATGTTAATCAATTATGACACCCAGATTCCAGGCAGACTTTGTGGTCATGAGTTTGGTTGTACCATGCTGGATACTGATCTGTTGTTGCATAGAGGAACTTGTTGGGATGACAAGGAGCCCAGTCTTTGAAAGGTTGAGTTAAAGGTGACGTTCATTGATCCATTGAGAGATATCAATAAGGTATGACGAGATTCTTGCTAAGACTGTAACATCATCTGGCGGAAATGACTCTGAACTCAAATATTGAGATTGTGGATACAAATGACATAGTCAAGTTTCATTATTTGGGTAGCCAGGTTCAACATAAAATACAACAAACAGCTCAAAATTTCAGATGGAACTTGTTGTTTGACCACTGTGTTGTTTTGTGTTAGGAGCAAGTCAAGGCGGTTAGGGATCTGATCAAGGTGCCCTCTAAGTGCCTGTGACAAAGTGGGTAAGATGTTCTTTTGTTATTTACCACTTGCCACTAAAATCTTAATTTATTATAAAATCACATTGCTCTCTACAGTTGTACGTTTTGCTATAATGTATTTTTTGCTTGTGTAACATTGTAGCACTTCCTATTCTAAATTTGTTTGTGTAAGCATTAAGTTGCAGGTCTTATCAAAGTATGAATAAATTTAAAGCTAACACACGGTCTTGATTTTCTGTTGAGTTTCTAAAATTGCAATATATCATTGTCTGATATCTATACTTACATTTGTTTGTTCTGTTGTCCAGTTTTGCATGTGGTCCCCATTCAGTTAAAGGGGAAGGCCCAGCATTTCCTGGGTATTTATAGGGTTGACGATGTCATCACTGACATCACATGGGACAGACCATATACTGTATATGGATGGATATATATATATATATATATATATATATATATATATATATATATATATATATATATATTGAAGGGTTTTGTTTCCAGAGATATGTTTTCTGTTTTATGTCTTTTTTTAAAGTTATAGGTAAAATTAAAGCATTTCAGGTTAATTTAGTTGAGCAAATGATCTGATGTTGAAGGTAAGGGTTAACTTGTCGTTCTTTGCTGTAAGAGAAAACTGAAACTACAAATGTGAGTTGTGCTGAACCCAGGTTTGGCCACTTGTGTTAATGTCTATACAATGCAGAGACATTTGTTCCTGCGGGGTGAAAAGAGGTGAGGATGTGCTGCCTTAAACATCCTTAATCAGATTTAGCTATGTGTTAATTAAACAGATTTTTCATTGAACTTTTGTATTTTTATTAAGTTAACACATGTTCGGATTATCACTGTAAATAAATGTTCACCTCTTGCAAAACGTCATCTGCTGAGTTTGCTCTCCTATCACCTTCCTATTAACTTTAGTCAAACTACTTTACAGTTACTCACTTTAGGGATATATTGGGCATGTCCAACTAGTAGTACAAACCCGGTTTCGACCAAACGTGCTGGAAAATGATTTGTCTAACATTATCTGGGAACGACTTGGGATATGACAGGGATGAGATGTTGGAACGTTTTTGCTTAGTTTGCAGAAATGTGGTGGATGTTACTTGTCATTTGCACACTTAAAATCAACAGTATTACAGTTGATGTAAATGAATCATATGTCCCTGCAATAACATATCTTACAACAACCATAGAGAAATGTGAGTCATGTATTTCTCACCACTTCGCTGGAGTTCATTACCCTTCAAATGTGTTTATACCATTTAATAAGTGAAGCAAAACATACATTTAAACAGATATGTTATGTTGACTAATCAAAATAGGTAAATACTGAGTAGAGAAAAGTACTGTTATGTAAAGCCTTTACCACTAAGAATATGAGAAAGTGTGTTTGAGTTGGGTTGAGCTGTATTTATAAGAGCCTTTTCTCAACAACCCTTTGTTCATGAAATGGCATTTTGGATTGTGAGAACTGTGTTTTGGCCCGTCCTCACAGTGACCTTTCATAGCTGATTTTAGGGTTCGTGGTTGATATGGTGAGCCTCAAAAGGAATGACCAGCTCTATTCTGTGTTCTCGAAAATAAGACAAAAAACCACAGTGTGTGTTTAGTTTTCTTTGTATGGGTGTGTATGTCTGCGTTTGAAGATATAAAACAGTAAATAGGACATTTAAACCACAGTGGTAATGTCTGTAAATACCATCTTGCTGAATCAGGACCTCTGAGTATAGATGTTGTTGCCTGGGACTGTGTGTGTCAGTGTGCGTCTGAGTGTGTGTCTGTGCGTCTGAGCGTGTGTTTGTGAGTGCCAGTGTGTCTGTGAGTGTTGGCACCTGTGCATGCATGTGTATTTGTGTCACAACGGCCTCAGCAGAGCTCTGTCTTTGAACTCAAGCTGCACGTTTGACACGCATGCATGCACTTGTGTACATGTTTGCGCATGGGGGGTTTCAACAAACGCAGTAACTATTCCTGTGACACACATAAACGTGTACTGTATGTTAATGTCTCAGTGAAACATTTAGCTAACTGCACAAAAAAAAAAAAAACACGTCTCTGCTGAATCAACAATGTGCAAAAACAGTCCCAGCTCCATTTCTCTGTTCCCGCTTTCTTTTGTCCTCTGCCATTATTTTCTGAATGCTAAAAAGCATCATTCATTTTCAAAACCACTCAAAATTGAATTTTCCCGACAATGCATTCAAATGATATACAGTAGTGAGAGCTGCACTCTTTTACAGTATAATGACTTCCTCTCTACAGCTATTGGTCACTATAATGATTTTACATAATGTAACCATGAGGATCTCGTATATACATATCCCATACAAATGACCGTATTATAGAATATTCCAATAATGTTATAATACCATCCATTATAGGATTTTATGACCTCAGACGCTATAAAAAAAAAACTAAATTGGTCTTATAGCTACAAAAACTGACAAGCAGTTAACTCTACCGTGAAGTCAGTTCCTGTAGATGGACATGAAGGCCGATGAAACGTTATACAAGAAAAGAGAGATGAATATGCCAACACTTCATTTTAATCTGAGCTTGGATTTGATTTCTCAAATCCATTATTTTTTTTTTCTTCCATGCCTCCAGCTTTTTAATGAGCATCTTTATTCTGCATGTTTCTGTCTGAAGCTGTGCTCCAAGCGACAGCTATCTTTACACCCCAGTACACATTATAAAGCCAACGCCCTCTTGTCCTCATTCTCTCTTACTCCTCACTTCCTCCGATAGTTGGCGAGTCCGTGTCTGTCCAATTTGCGAGCTACTCTAAGTGATTCATCCCTGCTTCTTGCCAATGTTCAAAATTTTCCCCTTACCCATAAGACCATCTGTTCGTCTCTTCTGACACCCACCCCACATGCTCTCATGTTTTTACTTTCTCAACCTTTTGTCTTAATTGTAGCCGTCTGCATCTCTACTTATAGTTTGTGGCTACATACTTCACTCAAGGTAATTTCACACCATAAATGCCTCCAAGTTTGTAAAGTCTTTTATTTTTAGTTTTCTGCAAAATTTGTTTTCTCTATCCTTGAACTAAACACGGTGAGAAGCGTTTTCAAAATATATCAAGGAAAGAAAAATATGCTGAGTGCTTTTTCTCCAGTAAAGTTATGGTAATTCTTTCCCAGTTCAGTTTATGCGAGTAGTGATTGCAATCCAAACCATAATCATTGTTATTTTTCTTCTCTTTGCAGTCGTAAAAAAATATCTCAGATAAGCGCAGTATAGAAAGACAGATTGATGTGAAAAGTGTAAAATTACTTTGTCAGAGGATTCAAAGGAAAACATGATACAGTCTGTGTGTAAGCAAATGGATGAGAAAGTCTAAATCAACAAATGCAGCATGAAATACAGAACAAGATACATTGTCTGTGTGACTTTGTTGTTTCTAAACCAACATTTGGGTTCTTTTTGATTCAATTCAGCGATGAAAATAACCCTTCATGGCCACTTAAGAAACTCTTATTTTCTGACAATAATGTCAAAGCTTATACAAACCACATCTCTAAATCAACAAATGCTCCAACGTGCATTCGAATAACAAATCACAGCTACTTACCATGCATCAAAGCAGCTCCACTCTCAGAGATTTGCCTTTGTCTCTTTTGGCTTGTTGCTTTGGGTTTTCAAGCCCACAACTTCTTTGTTCTGACCAACAGCAGACATGTTGAGTGCTTAATTTCACCACAGAAGAAATTAAGCATAAGGACAGTTATACAAATTAAGGCTTGTCTGGAAGGGTTTTTCCATGTTTTTTGAAACAGATTCCACAGATTTTATAGATTGTGAGAATTGATTCTCGAGGGTGGGGGCTAAAAAAAGCAATCACCTTTAGTTATATAAATTAGAGCATGGGGTTAAAGGAAGGGCAAAATTAGATGATTTAAGTGGTCGAGGGGTAGAATATGGAACAAGGAGGTCAGAAATACAGTTTAGGATGAGATCAAGTATTGCTGATGTAAATCACAGGAATAGTTTATTCTAAATGTTACAGGAGGCCAAAGGAGAGACACAAGAGCAGGGGAGATGGGAGCAGGGGACCCTTAATGGACCTAAAATAAAAATGTATTGTTTTTAAGCTTTTGTTTCTGTAAGTTACAAGTGCAATAGATGGTTAAAATTCTCTGAATGAAAAAAAAACAAAAAAAAACAATTCAGAATTCCTTTCGGGAGAAAATGTGAGTCTCTCTCAGAGGCCCCCCTTCCTAATGCACAGGATGGTTTAGTCTGCCCTGCACCTCTCCACTGGATTGATCTGTCAGCAGTCAGTCAAGTCAAGGGGTGAGAGTGAGGGATGTTGCAGGCTGAAGTCAAACCAGTTGATAGAGGAATACAGCCAAGACTGTCGTTTGGATCCCTTTTGCTTTTTATGTACAAATGTATCAAGTATTCCCCTTTATTGTTACGGCTTTATATGACCCAATCTTATAAAAATATTACACCACGGTAAACTTTGGAGCGATATTTACCAGCGAGCTACAGTAACATCTTTGATATCACCAGATTCATTGTAAACTGTAAATTCACATGATATCAATGTTGTCATGCTTGAAACTGGGTAATAGAGGAGTGAAAGTGAACTCAAAGCTGAGAAAAACCTTTTACAGCCTAATTTTAAAGTAATGATGACAAGTGTGGCAGAATCTAATTCAGATTTATTGTCTGTTTACAGTTTATCAATAAAGCCAGCATACATTTAAATTCAGTAATCGAACAAATAATATCACATTTAGACACTAAAAGAACATTAATTAGACAGTTAAAAAGTAAATCAATGCTGCAAGAAATGGTTCTAATGTCTGAAAGGTGTGTATAATATTACAACGTTTGGAATATTTTTAAACTATGAGGAAATGTAACAGTTTATTTAGCTCCCATTTTCAGAGTGTAAAACAAAGCAGAGTTATTTAAAGTTTGAATTGCTCATTTGTGTGATGAAGGTGTGGATATAGATTGGCTGTGGTAGGGGCCCAATGTTAAATCTTTTCATGGCCAGCCTCATCTTGATTCTGATTGGTTGCTGGGGGAGAAGCGACATTGACGAGCGTTGTGCTATTCAAAAGCTGAGCTGTGAGTGCAGAGACAAAAGGACAGATGATGACAAGGGCGTTTAATGAGTGCTGAAAACACTACACTACATCGATTTGAATTAAAAAAGAAAAAAGAAAAAAAATAGATTGGAACTTACCAAAGATGTAATGAAAAGCGTTGATTCCCTGAGCAGAAAAGGTTGTTTGCTCCAAGAGACGTTTCAGGGAAGGTTCAACTTACAATCTCCATGAAATGCTTCATGTTACAGAGCCTGAAACTCTTAAGTGGAACCACAAGGTCAATGAGCAACAGGGGAGCCAGGTTGATTAAACATCTGTAGATGTGTTCAAGATTAGCAAGTTTAATAAAGTGATCATAACTGAGCATATTTTTCTTAATGGGAAAATGATGTGATCTTATCAGTGTTCTGTTTAAGAGCTTTATCACTCCATTGTATGTCATCATCAGAGCTTGTTTGTTGTGGGTGCTGCCTTTGTTCAAACAGGTACTTTTACTTACAAAAAAAAAAAAGAAATATTGATATTTGTTTATTTGACTGTTCTGCTTTGGTAAGTTCCACTTTAACTTAAAAAAAGTAAAAAAAAAAAAATGTCACAAGTTCAAACAAGTGAATCCCTTGTGCCTGTAATTTATCATACAGAGTAGAAGGGACATATTGTTCTTTTTTTCTCGTTCTTGTCTGACATTTTATATTTTTGCTTGCCTTACATCTCATTGTTCTCCCCCATCCTTCCCCCTGGTCCTTATTTCTCCTCTAATCATGATTATTAGTCAGAGTCCTAGGGGCCTCAGGGTCAGTTTGGTTTGCCTGTTCTCCCATTTTCTATTTCCTGCTCTCTTGCACTCCCCCACCTGTCATTCCCCGTTTTTAATCTCATTCTGCTTCCTCCATCTCCTTTACTTCCTCTCCTTCTCTCGAACCTCTATGTCTTCTTCATTTTCCATAATTACTAAGAGTTCTGAGGTCACATTGCTATCGTAACGATCAGGATGTTCTTTCAGGATATTCTCTTTTGTCACTACATCTTTCTCTCTTCCTGTTTCGCTGAACTCCCTCACCCTATCCCCTTTCCACACCCACAACCCTAATTTGTTTCTCCACTCAATTCGTGCCCCCTTGCCGCCCCTACCCACGAGCTATACACGCATACATGCGCACACACTTTTCTCTGTTATGTCGATTAGTCAGAGCTGAAGGCCTGGAGTCTCAGGCTGATGGACACATTTGTCTGCTCAGCAATCTGCTGCTGTGCCAGAGGAAGCACAACACACACACACACCCACACATACACACACACACACACGCACAGACACACACACACCCATTCCGTCAATCTGCACCTAGGTTGAAGATGAACCCACCATAACTAATGCCTAAGGTAACCTACTTTTGATACACACACACATTCATGCACACACACATTATGGATCCGTGTAGAATGAGGCTGGCAGTAAGATCAGACAGGCTGTCTTTTCTATAAAATCTTTGATCAGTAAGAAAGTAAACCACTGGTCAAAAGGACTAACACATTGCGCCACCGTTAACATGTCTGAACTAAATAATAAACACTTTTATTTTTTTTCAAAAAACTTGAAATACAAAAAAAAAAACAAAAAAAAACCCAAAACCTGTTTTTTGAGGAGGTGATGGCCCTATTATCATGAAGATGAACATTCTATATCAGCCCATTTTCTTTGGTCTGCAAATACTTGTTTTCTTGAAAAACATGCTAACAAGAAGTGCCAGTTCTTGGTTTGAACCAGAATCAGAACAAAACGATTGCCAACCCAGAGGTTTTTTTTTTTTTTTTTTTTTTTTTTAAACACGAGGATCCATCTGCTCAATCTGAAACACGCGACATGTGTTTTTTGTTTCTTCTAACACATACAAGACATGTAGCCGAAATAAGAAGAAAAACAAATATCAATACATACAGTAAAGTCTGCGGCCATGTTGGTTTCCTCAAACAATTTTAGATTTAAATGTAATTCACAAACATCTTAAACGCATACGGTGGTGACTTGGAAACTCAAGAAAATAAAGATGTGGTATTTACATTAAATCTATGGATGGACATTGTGGCATTCAATAACTAAACTCCTTTGAGCGAAACATCACATCTTCTTGAGGTTTTTCCCCGTTCTTAAAAAGATGCATTCGGATGATGCTCTTGAAGGTTTGATCTCATCACCGGAGGCTCTGTCAAATAAAACAGCTAGTAGCCACAGTGTACCTGTTACAAAATAGCTAGACCTTTAGTTTACTGTAGAACACTGCTGTGGTAGTGGGAAAAGTAGCATGAAATTAAGTGTTACAAGTCACATTGTAATTTAAAAATGTGTGTGTGTGTGTGTGTGTGTGTGGGGGGGGGGGGGGGGGGGGGGGGTGTCAGGGGGTGACAGGGTGTGATACATCTAGACTAAAGCAAAGGTTTCTGAAGGAGCAGTGCAGAGACTCACTCATCAGAAACTAGATCTGTTTTACCTTAAGCACGATCTGACGAAAACAAATGTTACTACCATCAGAAGATCAATAAACAAAGATTACTCCTTAAGAGTCAGACACGCACCTTCCTCACGGATATACATTTGGCTAAATACACAATGCGAGACTCCAATCAGCTGAAGTACTGTCGTCAGAGGGCTGTCTTGGTGATTTTAAAAAGAGACTACACATTCTACACTACTTTCCTTGTGTTGAAAAGGCCTAATGCTTTGGGTGTGTAAGAAAAAAAATAAAACGTATCAAGATGGATGGAGGTAACAGTCGGTTGCGTGTAATGTGACATACAGGAGATTTCTAAACCCAAAGTGGTACACAGTGGTGGAGATATTGAGGTCAGATCAGGTCAGACTGGTTAGGAAAAAACCGCTTTCCATTCCGGGCTGATCTCGAACTCCAGCAGGGTAAGGACAACAAACATTAATGAGCGCGCTGGAAGAAATAATTATGGGCTTAAAAGCAGTTTTTCATTTTACATTTTTCATATTGGATGCCTTTAAAGAATGGTTTACTCATCTCTAGTATGTATAAAAAATTGTGTACAGATTTATAACGTATAAATAGTCTATCTGACGTTAATACATGGATGATTCATCCTTATCTTAGTGCCAGGAGCAGGGAGAGTGTAATTGATTTAGGTTTAAACAACTCCTTTTTGAGAAAAACACACACACAATATCACATCCTATTATACCAAAGAAGTGAAAACCACCATTAAACGCTGTCTGCAATGCTACCTTTACCAGGTCTCTGTTTTAAAGTAAAAATATAATATAATCAAAAAGAAAGACTTGTGTTTTTGCAGTGCATTTTGCAGTTAATTTGACCCTGAACAGCCTTAGTGTGCAAAAATGTGTGGAACCTTTACAAAAATAGGCACACTATGGGACCTTTAACATTGTGCTATTGCCCTAGCAGTCAAGCTCCAGAGGTTTTCTTTATTGCATTATTTCAGAACATTCCCTTCAGTGTTTTGTTCTCTGCATACCTTAAAAATATGTAACTCTTTGAAAAATGTGGGAACGCTGCACACTGACATGTTATGTTATTTTTTTTAATTTTCTTTTGTAAATAAATCATCACAGAGCTTCATTTTGTTCTTATTTATTAATTTCAATTTTGGGATTTTTGAATGTAAAATAGTCAAACTTTATTATATAAATCAGCCTTAAAATGTTTTTAATTCATTTTAAACGTAGCTGCTCAAATTTGACTTCAAGATGTCATTTGCATTAACTTAGTAATGAACACTTTAGGGCTCCATAGCAACAGCGCACTGCTGTTGGTCTCACCACTTCCCTCTGGGGTTTCTTTTCTGGCTTTAAAAAAAAGGAACCTTTGAAGAAATCCTAAGCTAGGAAAAGTCTGGGAACAAAGTATTTGAGACACATTATTATACTCTCCCATGCCTACTCACTTCTACAACATTTTAGAGGTACTCTGCTGTCGCAGCAGACACTGCAGTGCTACTGATAGACAGAAGCAAGATAGGGGACTGTTTGATGACCACCGTGCATTGATACATCCACAGTATCTCCTGGGATTCTACTTTTACGGTGCATATGACTAGTTCGAATAACACACAGGAAACCAAGATGATCCAGCCAGTTACTATTAACAAGTGTCCCATCTTTTCTCATGGAGTCGGTTTGGGGAAGAGATAATTTGGAATAGTAAAATAAAGAAGAAAAAATAAGGGAAGTAGAAAATCAAATACCCTGGCTATGTGTGATGAACGCCTGCCTCGGTTGAACGTCTTCTCCAGTCCATCCCAGGAGGAGTGGGGGATGAGCGGAGCAGAGGAGGTTTGTCTGAATCAACATGTTTTTTAAGAGGGATCTGAGAAACTGGGACAGTGGTGGCATCACTGATGTCCCTGGGCTCAGCACGCTGAAAACACAGGACACACACACACACAGACGGAAATGCAAGTGCGAACAAACACACATTTACACACACAGAGATTACTGCGCCCTTGGGGAGCCCCGCTTTCAAAGTGCTTTCAAATGGAGCTGTGCCAAATCTCCATACATTATAGTCCGGATTTATATAAAAAGGCTGTATTTGCGTAAATGTAGTCACATAGGACCACAAACAGAGAATATTCAAATGCCTGACTTGTTAGTTTCTTTGACATACACACAGTCACACACACGGACAGGTACTCAGCTATGTACCGATACAAGCACAAACATTAAACACTCACTAAAGCACATTTTACGTACATGTGCTGGTGAAAATCCATTATTCTTACATAAAACCATTGGACTACATTTTTGGATTGCTTTAAGATTCAAGGACAAAATCAGGTCTAATAGTTGCCTGATTGCATTAGTCATGCAAATGCTGCCCAGCTGGAACCAATCCTGTCACACGTGTGGGTCCTTGAGGTCCTGCTGCGACAAACCAGAAAGGTATGATTATAATGATGTGTTCTTATAAAGGACTCTCTGGTTAATTGTTAATCTACATTACATGTTTGTCAAATGATACTTTTGCCTTTTTATATTTAAACAATGTATGACTGCCTGGGAAAGAATGTTTTTTTTTTTTTTTTTTTATTCGTTATGGATGGCTTTAAGAACTTCAGTTAAATATAAGTTACAAAAACAATGTTTTTGTTAATCCCTTTAAAACACGAAAATGACTCCTAGTTTTGACAGCATGTACTGTATGAAAATACATTTTACCATAATTGGGAACATGGCACACATGCTCAGGCTACTTAATAAGGTGATGGAGGGGGGAAAGGATCATGCCGAGTTTAGATATATCCCCAAATACAGTTTGAAGATTGTTTTAATGAGAAAACAGCAATTTATTAGCAGTCGACACTGCTAGAGATTCAGTGAACACCTCTTATGCATTCAATTACTTCACACCAATTAAATACAGTTTAAACCAGTTTTGTCTCTGTGCTGTCCAGACTAGTGCTGTATTTGGTCCTTGCCATAATGTCATTATATTTGAGGGTATTAAATTCAGTCAAAAAATAAATAAACATTTTAGGAGGAAGGCTGAAAATCTTGCAAAAATATTAGAATAGTCTTGGAAGTTAAATTGGAAACAGTGCTCACAACTTCATGAAATTATAGACGTTCTTATACTCTGAGGTTATTAATGATGAATTTTCAAAGAGAATCAAGATCTGATATTTAAATTCCGCTTTAACACCTTGAATTACTGGATTGTACATTGCAAGCCTGAACTGTTCCATTGGCTCAAAGTTATGTCTTAATCAAGGTTACCCAGACAGCCAGAAGATACACTCTAGCTAGCCATTTCTAATCTCATAAACTGTCTCATTAACAGTTATGCAATTAGAATTGTGGACAATGAGGAGTCAGTGGGAACAGACTACAGGATCTTCTTGCTAGGATCGTCTTCTTGTTTTCCTTGACACTAACTTTGTTTGCAGGTTCCAATCCTTCTTGTGTGTAACCAATCCCTCTGTCCTGCAGCATAATTTAAGACTTCATAGTAGTATGTGTCAATGCACATGTGGGCAATGCTAACACAACAGGAATTCTGTGATCAACAAGTCCTCCAACCCATACAACTGTAGAGGTCGTCTGTCATGTAATACGACACATAGGAGCGTTTCCTAAATTAGCGCCCCCTACCAGCGAACAGAGAAATGCCACCCTGCACCGTAACACTGCTTGATGCGCTTACCAAGGTAAGTGGTAATTAACAATTCTTTTGGGAAAAAAGTTAGCTAGCTTGGACTTGGGTTAGGGTTAGTGGTCAAATGTCATTTGATGACGAAGACACATTCACCGGACCTATTATTTTATTATTATCGGTTATTTACACGTCCGCTAGAAGTCACTTGACTCTAAAACTTAAATATTGGTCGTAATTTGACGCTTGCACAAATGACCAGTGGAGTTGTATAGGTTGGAGGACAGGCTCTCTGTAATGAATCTGCTTCATATGAAAACTGATAGTGTTGAAATACAACTGCTAGCATTTTTTCATACCTCAAAAACCACAATATATCCAGAGGTCTCTGATAGTAAACACAGCGCTGTTATGCCTCCCCTACTACTCCACCTCACAGACAACCTGCATTTGTTGATTAGCAGAGGGGCGACGTTGTGAGAAGCCAAAGATTTCCGTTGACTGACAAGGCACAATATGTCAGCTCTTTGTAGAGACCACTTTTGTCGTGAGATGGAATTATTTATTCATCTGTATGCAAGTCTGAGACATAACTTGGGTTAGAAGACTTTCTACACCAGGTAAAGCTGCTAAACACGAGACAACGATGACACAGATGACTAAACAGCATATCGTTAAATCACACTCCGTTATGAATAATTATAGAGAGAGAGAGCCTGTTTAAATGGATCATTGAAACTTACAGGAAAAAGCTTACGTAACCATCTGTTCTTTCTTTACTTCATCCATTTGCACTTCATCCAGACTCAAAAGAAAAGACAAGCCATGTTTAAATTGAGGGTCATGCAGCTCTGTATTTGTACTCACTTGGGAAATGTCAGAAGTCATGGCAAATACAGTTTATGTTTTGTCCTTGGTATAACATACCTTTTAATCATTAAACACTGCAGTTAAATCCTTGACTCTTAAACAGCAAGGTGTTTTTTTTTGTCTTGATGGCAAAGTGTTGTTTAATGTGGCTCTTCTGACAGAGACTAGAGAACCAACTGTCATCATTTCAATCTGCAGAAAGAAGCTCTGTAAATATGGCAGCAGGAAAAAGAGTTGAAAAGCACAAAAACTGCAGGCTATGATAGAGAAGTGTAGAACAAATGAATATGGCACATAAAGCAAACGCTTAACACAACGTGGTATGGGATTCAGCAAAGTATGTAAGAGAAAAATGGATGTCAGCAGACGTTTTGGGCTTGTAACACCAATCACCAACTGATTATGACTGGTACTGCAGTTAATCCAGTAATACATGTCGTGTATGCTTTTCACTCCTCGTTGTTTTCTACCAGAATAAACCTGAGCCTGTGAAAAACTCTCAAGCTGTGTGAATACAACATGAACCATTCAGTTAACACCTGAAATGACTGGTTTAATGAGCATTTGGATCCATATTCAGAAACATTCAATGCACATCATGAATTATGTAGTTCCATTCAGAAGAACAAATGGTATTGGTCCCTCTCTGTTTCACTGTGTACACCGTGCAGGCCTACATCCCCACATACAATCATATCATCAGCCCGACACCAGTCAGGCTTGAAATGGAGCCTGTTTTCCTCGCTCTCTTCTATTCTTTTAGATGAGTTGCATAGGTCTGTGTATAGTCAGTGTGAAATGAGTTGAGCTAAAGTGGTTTTGCTAGGGCAGCTACGCCTGAATCAGAGAGAGAGAGAAATGAATGTCTTGGCATTCCACTTTGCTGACTGGAGAAAGGAAATACAAGAGGAGTTGTATGCAGTCAAATGTTCATGTAGGCGTGTGTGCATTTGATGTGAATGTATTATTATGCTATAGCAAATAAAATGTGACGTGCCTCACATCAGTGTCTTTCTCCTTTCCCCCCCCTCTGAGAATATCTTAAACTAGCTGTGCAGTGAACGCAACACATTAGCAGCATAACAGCTCTAGGGCTTCAGTTCCTTTGTGACAACACTGAATCCCTCCAGCCACAAGACACATTTGACAACAAATGTGTTCTTGTGAACATAGGTGCAACAATGATTGATTTAACTTGTCATTAGATGATGACAAATTACTTACAAGGCAGTCATTAGCCTTGCTATTTCTAGCTGCACTTACGTACTTTGGCGATTCGGGCTACAAACATGCTAGCATGCATACAATGACCATGCTGATTGGCATTGAGCATGTAAGTTACACGGTGATGAACACAGTTAACTATGCAAAAGCAATGTAAATTTGCAGTCAGTCATATGAACAAAATTATAGAGCACATTGAATCCTAACAAGTGGTCCGACTCGGAAGCTAGCTGTGCCATATATTTCAAAGGTCAGTGTGACATTAGCTTTTAAATGGATGGAAAACAGATTTAAACAAACAGTGGATTGGACAGTTTAAACCAATTGCTGATTTATCTGACAAATATTTTGAGATAACAAATATAACGATGGAGACAATGTGTGGACATTGTGAGGAAATTGTTTGCAAAAAAATAAATAAAAAAATCCTGTAACAATTGGCTCATTCAGTATTTGTTGGAACAATGAAGACTGGGGATGTCTCAGTGTGTGTTACAGAATTAATATGAAAACGACGAGGTGAATTACAACCACACAGCTCGGTGTAATGCCTCTCTCTTCTAAAGTGAATGAATCAATCAAATTACAATGGGGAGGAAACTGTCCATATGGGAAAAGCATTTCCTTTAACCTTTTGAAGCAATGATGAAGAGAATGTAACTGCCATAAATACACATACCAGCTGAAATCCCCCCAAAAAACATCACAAAAGCCAATATTGTTGCATTTTCCAAACCTTCACAATGGAAGTGTAATGATTAAGTTTGCAAACCCTTTCATTGAAATGTGGGCTGTTGTCTTTAACACCATGTACATTTCATTTTGCCCAGAACTTCCCAGATCTGTGTACTGTGTATCTGTGTGTTGGTTGGTGATGTGATGTGAGGCTTGGTCCTGAAGGTCTAAAGGGGATGCAGGTGGCAATTTCTGCCATCTGCCCTGCTACCATATTAGGATGGTATCTCACCACCTGCTTGGTCAAATTCGGACACACATACACAGACACACACAGACACACACACACACACACACACAAAGTCCACCAACACACACACACACACACACACACAAAGTCCACAAACACAGAGAGGCCTTTAGGGATAAAGATGAAATATCCTCCTCATCTGTCTTACACCGAGACCTGGAGAGCCAGACCTGGAAACCATGACCATACATCGTGACAACATGACCCTGGGACATACACTCCTTCTCACACACGTAAATACACACAGACATACAACAACACACATGGTTCTTTCTGTGCTCGCTTTTGTTTCTTCTCCCCGTGTCTAAGAGCACACTGTTGATTGTGTGTTCTCAGTGTTCTTATTTGAATATCGGTGCTCATTTTTGGCCTCTATGCAACACAGATAATAGATGCCATGAAATCCTGAAACGTGGGTACATGTTTGTGGGTGTATGGTAGTATGCCACCACAATGTCACCGTATTAACCAGATCTGAGGTACAATGAGTAAATAGGTCAGCCAGAAACCCTTTAGTGCCAATTTAGAGGCTGATGAAAAGGCGTAGGAAGACATATATCATTATAAAGCTTATTAAATGGGCCAGCATCGGTCCCAGAGGCTGGGCAATGATGTTGTAAAAATGTTATCGATGTGGCCGTAATGTAAGCCACAGTGCTCATTATGCATTTGATGATAAGTGGCAGAGATGCTGACACATTTGGGTGTTTTTTTTGTTGTTGTTTTTTTTGCTCGCTTCTATTATCAAACAACATAGTTTGTCTTGAACGATTCCCTGCGGCCCTTAGAATTTAACACAGAGCTCCTAGAATGTAGATAAGCATGTTTATGGAGAAAAAAGGTTTGTGTGTGTTACACTGCGTGCTCGATGTATTTTTCATATAGTATCAAAGTCCTCCACTGTTATGTCCTAAATATTTAAAATGCATTTGCATCTTTCAGTGTTCACTGTATTCATGAAGGACATGTGTGCACTTAGCATCTGACAGTGAAGTCACTGACTGATAACCCATGAGAAGGAGTTGAGACTGAAAATCAATGCGCAGCAGGCTGTATTGGAAAACCAATGAAGCAAGAGGACATATATTGAGAACCATAGGGCAAGTCAAGTTGTCAATGAAGCTCATTTGGTTTATAAAGCAAAAAAACAAACAAACAAGAAAAAAACACCCACTTAATATTTTTCAATGACCTCAAAAACATTTATAAAAACTCAGCTGGAAATGAAAGATACAATAAAATTGCTTATTTATAACTATAACTTTTGGTGAAAAGCAAGACTGTTGGTCATCATTTACTGTACGTGGGTGCAAATACTTTAACAACCTCTAGGGGCTGCTAGTGGGGCTGTGAAAGCCCTGTTTCTTGTACAGTCAATTGTTGTCTTTGTTACACTGAATGGCTTTTTCTTCAGATCAAGGAAAAAAAAACAATTAATTTTCTTGCTACAGTAAACTAATGCATCTGAGGCGCCAGTAATAGGAAGCTCAAGTAGTCAGAGTTAAACAACCTGTTCAGAAGAGTCTACATTTTTCATGATAGAGTTCCTTTGTGTTAATCTGCCTTCACTGCAGCTCAGCTAAACTGTCCATGGGAAGACAGCACTATCATATTCAATCTCCTGTCAAACTCAAACAGCAAAAGTATTCCATCTCATGGCACATTAAATGACTTTTCAAACATTTTCTTTACAGCTGAAATCCAGATAAAAGAATAAATAAAGCATGTTAAACCCATATCAGAGTTAAATGACCAACTGATATGTGACTGACTCAATTACATTTGAACCTCTAAAGCCATTTTCACATCTGCAGTACTGAAAATATCTGGATCATTTTAGGAGGACTACTCCGGATACTCTGCTGACCTTGTTCACATGCTCCTCACAGCCGGACACTATCCCTGTCAGACAGTAGAGGGAGTGGGGGGTCTCCTGAGGTAAGATGTGACGTAAAAAAAAAAAAAGATTATTATTATTATTATTATTATTATTTTAAGCTTCTTTTCTTTTGTTAAAATGACTACTAAAGTTTTT
The DNA here is from genome assembly GCF_947650265.1 of Symphodus melops. Classification (NCBI taxonomy): domain Eukaryota; kingdom Metazoa; phylum Chordata; class Actinopteri; order Labriformes; family Labridae; genus Symphodus; species Symphodus melops. The sequence continues at coordinate 19,396,460 of NC_136692.1, read as the reverse complement.
TTTTTTGTTTTTTTTTACATCCCTGGTCAATTATCTTGATCACATTTTCAAAAAACTATAGAGTCTCATATACTTTAATAAGACATATTGTATGATGCCTGTGTGTTTTATCAGATGTACAATATTTCAGAAACGTGAATTGACTTAGCCTAACTCAATTCTGTTCGAGAACTTAGTGACAACAGTATTTACTGCTTTCTTTAATCAGCGAAGCATCTGCAGGCCTGACTATCATGTGAGCTCTTTGTTTTTTGAAAATTAGATTTAAAGTGATTATCACAGACTTACATTTTTGCCCCATTGGACTGTGATTAATCCCAGTGAGAAGCTGCAGCAGCGTGGTGAGTTTATATCTCGAAAAGCTATCAGCGTGTTAATGCTATGCATGATTAGAAATGATGGGTGAGGAACATTTTAATCAGAGTGCAGTTGGAAAAAAAGCAAATCCAGATTACTCATGTCAGTGGGCGGTTTTGTCTCTGTTGACAAATCTATGTCTGATTAGTAAAACAGAGTGGTTTGGGCTGTTTTAAAACATGAAACCTAAGAAAACAACACGGTGTGGGTCACGGCTTACTTTAGTGTTTTACTGACTGAAGGCTCCCATCATCATACAGAGATACATTTTTCATCAGTAAAACGTCTCCACAGATCATTTTAAGGAGGGTTGCCAAAAGCGTCTCATCTGACAATACCATTATTGAGGTTTATGGGGCACACTGATGTGTTGAGTGACAGGATTAAAACACACCGTTTTTAGAATTAGGTAGCTGCAGCCGATGGCCATGAAAAAGAGTGGAAAAAAAATAGGGGTATCAAGGTGATAATTTCAGCAACCACAGGCTCACTGTTCAATTTGATGGTGTAAGCACAGATACTGTATTTATTTCCAACTGTTATGTTTTAGCCAGCACAGTGTGGGCTGAGAGGGCTTAAGGGTTTCATCTGTTGTTGGCATTACATACTGTGACATTGCACATTGTCAGAAAGTCAAGAACCTAATATGCAGGGACTCGCCTTGGCACTTTGGAGGCTTGGTTATTTATACTTTACTTTTATAGATATTCATACAGTAATTTGTGATTATACATTGGAGTTTTTTTGTGCTGCTTGGATATTCATACATGTGCTATACGCAAAAAAAAAAAAGCACTCAAATAGCGCTACCTTCTTTGGCTCAAGGCTGCACTTATTTATTAATGCACCTGAGCTATATAATGAAGCATGCGTTTCTGTACAAATTTTAAGGAAGAAAAAAAAAAAAAGTGAAGAAAACAACATAGCTATTAGGGGTGACCATATGTAGTGAAATACTCAACGACTTTTTTGTCAGAGCCTCAGATGACTGCCAGCCTCATCGTCGAGCACAATAATCATTATGTAGATTACCCTGTTGTTTTTCCAATAATTCATGGCTTATAGCTTATCTTGGTATAAAGATCACTTTATTAATATTTTAAACATGGATCTTCTTCTTCTATTAAGTGTATGGATTGATTCCTTCATGCACAGACTAAGGAGATTGATTTTAAGTTCACGAGGTTTTCAGAACAGCGTTAAAGTTTATATTTAAATTGATTTGAAATGAGTCATATTCACCGAGCCACTCGTACACTCTGATCCAGAAGGATTCTTTTGACTGTATCACTTCCCACTCGTGGATATGAGCTCACAGTTTCCATACCTGCACCACCATGGTGACTCTGGACCTCTCCTCTTCTCCAGTTTCCATCAACGTTTGCCTCATCTTTCTTTCAGACATGTTGAGTCACCATCTGCAGGCATTTTCCCTCTATTTACTCCGGTTTGTAAAAGTATCCTCATGTATCCACATTCACTGTAGGAAACAAACCAAAAAAAACCTGTTGTATTTTAGTTTAGATGCATTTGTTGTCTCTTTTAAAGCCAACAGAACCAAACAGCTGATCAGTGCACTGCAGGAGGAAGAACGCGTACTGTGTGGTGTGCCAACGTAGTGATTAAACAAAGGGCCTTTATTTTTTTTATTAACCTTTATTTTACCAGGAATATTCCCATTGAGATAAAAAATGATGAAAAAAAAATGCTTTTACAAAAAAAAAAAAAATCTCTTTTCCAAGGGAGTCCTGGCCAAGATTTGAAGGCCTTGCTAGTGGAGAACTGTTCCCTTTAAGACTTTGCCCACATGAACATCAGTTTTTCTTCAATAGAGGTCTAAGAAATATTTATCCTGCCTCCATACGCATTATACCCCATTTCCACCTTTTCCAACAGTCCCCTGTGCTTGAAATGCAACATCCGTACTGTGCTTTGGTCAACATATAACATGAATCAAGCAGCAGAGGAGTTTTATGACCCTGTAGAAACCAGCCTTCTCAGAGATTGTTTTGGTGTATGTGTCCCCCCCCCATGAGTTTCCCCAGTCGCTCGAGAGAATGAAAACAGGGAACCTGTGCAAAGGTTTTGCTCTATAGGCTGGGGGTGGAGTCCATGGGTGGAGACACAATGGGAGGGGAAATAAGAATCCCACTGTGACGACACAAGGAGAGCAATTTTGAAACATTTCTTCTTTGTGTTGGAGGGCCACAAACAAAGGACTAAGTGGGTTTATTTCACATTTTGTGGGTCGGCAGACACTCAGGTTACCCAAATAAATGTTCCAAACACTGTAAAAGTGGATTCTCACATTTCCCCTTTCAGTTAAAGTCTGGTATTCTATATTTTATAGCACGTTGAGATCTCTGAATAGAAAGTGCTCTTCAAATAAAACATTTTATTCTTATTTTTGTGTCCTTAACCAACATTGAACTAAGATATGGTGGTACACAACCTCTACATCAGTGAGGCTTATATCTATAAAAAAACAAAACACAAACATGTCCTTGAAATGTTATCACAGTATATATTTTGTATTACGTCTGAATTATTTCCAGTAAAGAAGGGACAGCTTGTGCCATCAATGTTCCATTCAGAAGACAAATTTGTTTATCTTGACTCATGACATGCAGGTGTAGGTCTCTGCTTGCTGAATACTCAAAATGATCAAAGAAATGACGGCATTAAGCCCCATCTCCAACTTGTTTTGCAAAAAGCAAGATAATTGTAAACTGTATTAAAAATCTGATAAATCAGGACCCACAAACTCATGTGCTAAAAGCACACACACAAACAGAACAAGTCCCTTGATGGTGCGTCAGTGGCGTCCTGCCTGCTCGGTCAGAACTGATGTCAGAGTGGAGCCCTCTCACCGACCCCTGGCTTAATTGAAGGAAGCCGGTGAACAAGCGGACCGGAAAATTAGTTCTTCTTACCAGCCAGGCACAGTCACACACAAGTTTAGTTGGAGACACCCATAACACAGATGCATCCACCACACACACACACACACACACACACGTAAGGATTTCCCCAACCCTGATGCAGTGACCGCATGCTGAACCTTGCTCTATTGGAACATAGCAATTGACATCCTCCTTGTATAACATCACCTGAGGCACATTAAAAACACTCTCTTCCAGTTCCTATCACTTATAGTTTAATTAAATAAGACCAGTTCAGCCTAAGAGAAAAAAAAATGTCACACTTCTCCAGTGTAGTGATAAGAATACCAGAGGTTTTTAGTAGATTTAAGACTCTCTGAGAAGGCAAAAGAACGGACTGAATAGTTGTTTTAGTTTGGGGGGGTAATGGTAGTGTTGATTATCTTTCGCGGAATTAATTTTCAACAAAGATGATTATTTATTAGTTATTATTACAAAAAATAAATAAACATTTTGGAAATAATTGGAACAATAAATTGGATTCAAGACCATGCACGCCTACATGCAAAATGACTACATTCAGCAAACCCATACTGTAGCATTGGTGATAAAACATTATTAATTAATGGGCTCTGTCCTTTAACAACCTCCAAAAGAACAGGAAATAAGAACAGTCCTTTTAAATAATGAATTGAAATATTCTACTGAAAAGATGGAAGCTGCTGGTCTATAGACCATAAAGTCATTCTGCTGCTGCTTTCAGAATTCTTTTTTCTGCACTGATTACCATACCTGACTACCATCTTATTTTGAAGGGGCACCTTCAGAAAAGAGATTATCAACATGATACAATGGGCAAATCGACAACAGCATAAATAATATATAAATAATAAATAAATAAACCATTGTTATCGTGACAATACAGAAAAAGAACTAACCAAACTTAAATTAAATAGATTTGTCAATAAAAACATTACAACCACAACATGGCCAAGTTGGCTACTGAATAAAAGCAGTGTATGTGGATCAATACAATCACATGTAAGTATAATAGAAGTGGCGACAGCATTAACAATAGTAAGACTAATTTTGTCTCAAAGTAGAAAAGAGAGTGTTCCTAAAGATGAAAAGATCCAAGATCCAATATAACCTGGGAAATTGCTCCAATCAATGGGAGCTCTGAAGCTAAAAGCTTTTTTATAAACTTGTGGCAAGAAAAATATGTCCAAGTGAAATTTGAGTTAAAGACATCAAAAGGATGTTATGAATAAGGTGGCTAATTCAAATAATAATTATTTAAATAAAAATAAAAAAGGATAAGGATAATCTTTATTGATCCCCCAATGGGGGAAATTTGGGTGTCGCAACAGCTCCAAAAAATAGTAAAACAGGGAATATAAACAGAATCAATAGGAAAAAAAAAATAAAGAACAGCTATGAGCAAGTTTAAATTTATTAAATAAGGGGGATAAAAATCCAAAGACTTAAATAATACAAGGCATAAACACTATGTACACTTTCGCTCGTGGAAAGACAGGAATAAAAACACACACAGTGTGTAACATTAATGATATGGTGATTACAGTACAGAGTCATGTCATGTGGCGGTGATGTTGTTAAACAGTCTGATGAATGATGGGATGAATGACCTGCGGTAGCCCTCAGCCTTAAAAGTCAGTAACTTAATAGTACTTGGCAATTTCATTTTGAGCTTGAAGACCCTGCTGGTGTCTCACAGGTTGCATGATCTACACACCATCACCCCTGGTCTTGGTTTTTCTTATTAGTTGTTGTGTTCACATATTGGCTGATACATACCCCTGTCAAACCTATTGCTCGTAGGATGGCGGGAAACATTATCATTAAAGTCATAATACAATTTTTGTGCCATTTGTGTTCACACATGCAGCTCACCTGGGCAATTGATGTCCTTTTTATGGAGTGCAATGCATTTGTGAAAGAGGCTAACAATCTTTACGCTAGATGAAGCAGCTTAATCCAGAAGTAGTTGTCTGTCAGTCATATGACCAGCTGTGGAGATGGAAAATAGACTATTTCAATTTGTTGGAATGGGTACGAGCCTAGAGTGACTTCTTGACACCGTGTACATGATAAGATTAGAGCTTGAACAACAGATACATGGCTGTACTTTGCAGAGTGTTGCCGTTGCTCCTTTCATTCATTCAATGTGCTTGTTTTGGACGAGAGCAGGATAGAACTGGACCTGACAGCTCAGTTGTATAGGTTGAGTTCTCAGCCTGCTGTGTTTCTATAAATATCTCCCATGCAATTGTTAAGCAATGCAGTTTGACAAACATAAAGTGGATGTTTACCTTGTGCTGAACAAAACAAGAACAAAACAACAAGAACAAAAAAAGCACCAGTACTTCCTGAAATGACAGTTTACAGTGCGCTTCAGAGAGTTTTCAAGCAATCAAGCAGAAGTGATTTAGTTCAGTACTCTCTGCTTCATGGAGTGCTATATGGGGAATGAAGAAAATCATTAACTCAGGTAAAGATAGTTGAGACTTTATAAAAGGTTTCTACCCTTTCGCTTAACCCTCCCTAATAGTCTCTTTACATGCAGTTAGCACTGAACTTTTCAACTTCCTGCTAATTAGTCATCCTGTCTCCAGTCTTCAGCTATCAGCAATCATTTGTAGCATTAGCCCTAGCTAAGTGCTTAAGCGCTTCATTGACTGTGTTGTAATATCTGTGGGAAACTTCTTTATTGATTGAAAAAGTAAGTAGTGCCAATCTCAGTTTTTTTTTTCTAATTTCCAAGCAATTAGAGTGTGGTCAAAGAATTGTGTCTTAACTTCAGACAGTGCTCATTTTGATCAATATGGTAGTAGGGTACAAACATATGCTGCATTTTTGTGAGTCTTTGTTTATGTCTGCTGATGTCAACCAGTTCTACCTTCGCACAGATTGTTTATTTACTACTCGCATGCCTGAAGGGAAAAAGTTCTTGCTAAAAAACACAGAAAAGCTTCTTCATCTCACGGGAAATAGATGATGGGTTCTGAAATTATTGATTTCAGAGTTTTACCCAAAACAGTCCCTCAACCCCAGGAGAAATGACAAGGAAAAGCACACATCAATCAAAGACAAATTATTCTGGGGTTTAGAGAAGAACCAGAGAGGCAAAACAAACCTCTGCAAACCGAGCTGTACAGGAGTTTCTTCTTTTTTTTGTTACTGCCAGTTGAAGTAGTGATGATGTTATAGATTGCAACCGATCAATCAAGCCAACATACACACACTCGCACACAGTCATTAAAGGTACCCGAAGACTCTACGATTCTATGAAGACACTGATAAAGATATGTGCTGCGATTAAAACTGCAAAGCAGCTTTTTGATTGATCTTGTTGTGTTTTTTGTTTTCTTTATAACTGCTGCTTCAAAATTATCGACTTCTAACCTGTCTGCTTAGATGGTTGAGGCGTTCTCTAGAGCATTCAACTTAAATTCATTTATCAAACCAAGGGCACACCTCAGGTGGTATTGTCTCTACGCGTGAAAATTCAGGAGTAGTTTTTAAATTTGTTAAATTACAAAAAAAACCCAAAGTCTATTCTGCAGATGGCTCCAATAATTAGAGGGAAGCTGGCTACTAAATGGGGAAAGTCTTACACGTAAAGACTGCATGTTGCCTTTATGTAGTTTTTCTTTAGGCTTTTATCTAAGAAAACAAAACAAAAGACTAAAGGTTGAAGTATATTTTATGAAAGTGTTTTTTTTATTTAAAGCTCCCGTGAGGAGTTTTTAGCTGTTAATGAATTAGAATGAAGTTATACTGAAGCCTTTTTTTTTTTTGACCTGCCCAACAGTATACAGTTAAAATCAATACATGAAAGTCCTGCCACAGGGTAGCTTTCAGACAAAGTGATTATCATCAGGCTTCTGAAACAGCCTGTTTTACATTTCCCATAGCAGAGATTTTTGATCGGTGATTAATATGACTCTTTGCCAGGAAGATGATCTTGTCCATGCAGCTTTGGAGGAATGATTTTTCTTCTCTGCTCTTGTGAGAGGTATACAGGCTGCCCGGGGCGAAAGATACAAACTTTCATATATTCCTTATGCAATTAATGCACTTCATCTTCTTTAATCCTTGACTGCACTTCAGCACTTTATTTATATTGCCAACGTTCTAGTGAAACTTTTAACGAACAGCATAGATCTTTTTTTTCTCTCTCTTGTATTCAATCAGGATGTAATGCACGGTCCATCGTCGTTTTACCTGTTTTTTTTTACAAATTTGTCTACAAATTCCCCTTCCATGGACATGAAGGTCTAAAATAAACAGAGCTGAACTGTTGGACAGAAGGATGAGATTGTTTTGTTTCTGCCAGAGGAGCTTAAAAATGAACACATTCAGGGATTCATGTGTATCAAAATTTACATTTTAAGTGATCTATTCTAAGATAAAAAAAAAAAAAAAAAACTTAACTCTGAATCTCTACAGTTAAGATCTTTGTTGTACCTATTAGATTTGACATTAGCTTGCGTCCTGTTTGACCTCAGCTTTAGACTGATTTGGAGCAATTTAACTACTGAGATTAAAAAACGATCCATTTACAAAGTAAAAAGGCAGTTCACCACAGCAGTAACACCAACTGGTTTGTTTCAACACATTACAGACAAAGAACAGATAAGGAACACTGGGAGTAGCAACAGAGAAGAACAGTGGAGTGTAGGGTCAAAGTTCCACTGTAGCGTGAGCCTGGAGGAGACAAAGGCGTGGATGAGTGTTTCAGAGGGTGAGTAAGGGGCAGAGTTTTAGGCTGTGGGCAAATTGAAGGCAAAACATTTTTCATATTGCTGCTGTAAAAGGCAGCCCGCCCCCCCAACCCTAATCAGACATTCAAGCTTTTCCAAGCCCTTGCCACACCCGGACAGGCTTCAATGAGAATGGAGTATTTCTAAGATTAATGCCAGGTTTCTGTTATCACTCACTTATGAGGTCAATCTCTTTGTCCAGGATGTGATAAGGATAGAGACATGATTTATTTGTGAGGGATTGGGTATTAAAAAGTTATTTTTTGATTCTTGGCAATAAGGTCGAAGAATACTGGAGTCCACTTCTCCTTTTCTGTTGGTAGGTGGTTGTCTTACAGTGTTTTCAGTCTTACAGTGGTCTCACTGTCACGGAGAAACACGTACACTTTAAAATTTTTTCAAGTGAGGCAAGGTTCATGAAGTTGCATTTTTTCCCCCAAAATGTCTGCCTTGTTAGAGCCTGAAGTGTAACAATGACCTAAAATGTAATAACTGGTCGATAATCACAAAATGCTGTTGCCCAAAATAAAACAAGTTTATACATTTCAGGAGAAAAATATTGTGCCTGCCCCATAATGTAATAACTGACCCAAAATGTAAAAATGTGCTACATTTTGACCAAAAATTTTTGGGCTCAGCATTTTGTGACGTTATCAACCAGTTGTTATAGTTTGGGTTTTGTTACATGTTTTATTTTTTTTTAAATAGTATTTTGGGTTGCTGTTGCATTTTGGGTATTTCTTACATTTCAGATTCGAACATGTCTCTTAAATGGTTTGTTCTTGCCACAGTAACTTTGCTAAATGTTGCTAAGTGCTGTGCTTATGATGGAATAGGGCTGGGTCTTTGTAAAATAGCCTAAAATAGTCCTTTACCTGCTCTTTTAAAAATATTAAAGAACAAAGATTACATTCTTTTACTTGCTTCTTGTTAATTGTCTCAAGTGCCTCATTGATTAAGTGGTGTTCAGAAGTAGTGCGAAAACAAAAGTGCTGTGAATCTTACAGCATACCCATACCAAAGCCTGATGTTTTTTTAGCTCTCTTTTTTTTGTTAGAATCACCCAATTTAGGCGCAGCACCCTGTCTGAATAGTTGTATAATAGCTTCCTTGCCTGCCCTCACTCTCAATGGCGCTTCCAGTAGCTGATATACTTACTATTGACAAGTACTTCATATAACCCCAATTCAAATATACCAAACTATCCCTTTCAAAGTATTGCATAATTTTATTATCAGTAAAAAGAAATCTGAAAGAGATATTTTTGTTTCTGACTTTATTTCTACTGCCCACCATTACTGAGTACTTTTTCCACAAAAAACTTTGATGTAACCATGGCGACTGATCAACTCGCTATTATCTCTTTTCTGTTCCTATAGTTAAGCTCTTCACAAGAAACAAAACCGGAAAATTGATGCAAAAACTTTCCAGGACAAATCAATAGATAAAATGAAAGACTTTAATGACTCCCAAACATCCTTAAAACAAGCAATGAGGCGTGTGTGTGAGTGTGTAGATGCAGTTATTTTTTAATCAACATTGCTTCATGGTTTAAATTTCAAGTTTTAAAGAAACCCTTTTGAACTGATGAGTTTTTTACTAATTTTCTGCCTTTTTAAACTTCCATCAACATTACTTAGTTGTATTCTGATAAATGTCAAAACCTTTACATATTGGACCCGTGCTCTTGGTCTCCATGTCCTCCAAGTTGCAAACTGATTGCGCATTAGGGCCATGACAGGAGAATGAGGAATCTGAGTGATTTCATGAAAGAATATTTTGTTTCGCCAGCTAACTCCATTTCTCATCTTACTCTCTATGTCTTACCTTCCCTCTGTCTGTGCAACGTGTGTGTTCACACACACATTCACGCACACACACGAAGGAGGTGAATAGCTCTTAACTGAATTGATTGGCACTAAATGGCTCATACTTGAAATCAGCCCAAATTACTGACTGGCTAATGTGCTTGAAACAACTTACTTAGCTCATCCTCTCATGCGGCACACACACTTGAACACGCACACATACACTTAGAAACAACTCGTGGCTCATTAATCTCAGCACTTATGTCCACATACACAGATGCACCTGCATACGTTTCTGACTCCCTCCATATTCATTCACACAAAAGCGCACATATTTCTGTACCACACTGTACGTCAATTCTGTCTTTTCATCCTGCCGGCCCACTTCAGTTGAAAAGTCATTGACTTGAGGACATGATTGAGGGAGCACTCAACACGGTCTGTGCTCTCTTGACTAGCCCTCACATGCAACATTCGAGATGACCATAAAAGGGTTTTTCTCCTTTCTTACCAATGATTCATGCTGCTTGAATCATGATTTTCTTTTGTTAAGAACTGAGGCACATATCAAGGATATGAACACATCTTGCTAGCTTTATTTTTTTTGCCTCGCTTTTGTCTTGATGTTGCTTCGTCTGGGCTCATTGTTTTGGTGCTACACATTAGCCTGCTTTGCTGTGCCTTGCTTCTCTGCTTGCTTTACCCGTTACTGTCGTGTAATTCAACAAAACAAAAGCCCAGAGCCCTTTATCAGAACAGATGGCTGACGTCGCTCGGTCTTCGTTGAATAATATTTAAAGTCTATGGTAATTGCACAGGTAAAGACAGTCAGGGTGTGGACGATAATTACAGTGGAGGGAAATACAC